>NW_026575106.1:0-209341 GCF_905146905.1 Nyctereutes procyonoides
AGGAATGATGTTTCATAATGATACATGTTTCAACTTGGCCAGATATGTAACAATTCTAAATTCGCATTCATCTAATACATGGCCTGAGAATATATAAGCAGAAACTGACAGAATTGTAAGAAAAAATGATTAAATTCACAATCATGGTGGGAGATTTTAATACTACTCTCTTGGTAGAATAAATTGGTTAAACAAATCAGTAAAAATATAGAAAATCTGAACTACGAAATTAACCAAGTGAGCTGTTAGTATATTCAGAATACTGTATTTGAAAACTGCAGAATATACATGATTTAAAGGACATATATAGCATATATAGAAGTTGACAAATGATATAATAAAATGTAGAAATTAAGCTAGAATAACAATAATAAAATGTAGAAATTAAGCTAGAATTTAAAAAAGCACACTTCTAAATAGCCAATAGGTTAGAGAAGAAATAAGAACAGAAATTGGAAAACATTTTGGACTGAATGATAATGAAATCTACATATAAAATTTATGGATGCATTTATAGCCCTGAAAGGGGGAAATGCATAGATTTTAACATATATTTTAGAAAAGGATAACAATAAAAATCAAGAATCTAAGCATCCATTATAAAGTGAAAAAACTGAATTTTATATTCTCCATTTCATGCTTTTCTCTATATGTATTATTTCACATTAAAGGGTACATATATATACACATAAATCTGATTATGTAAATGATCCTCTTGCCTTCAGGTTAGAGTTTAATCTATTCACTTCAGCTTCAAGGTCCTTTGGAAGTTTGCCCCAGCCTACCCCACTAACCTGTCTCTCTCCTACTCACACTTAACATCTACTGTTATAGTCATGGCAAACTAAATGCAGCTACCAGAGCATGACATCTCTCATCTTTTTGCCTTTTGCAAATACTGTTTGTTTGTTTTTTTTAATAATTTCCTCCCCATCCTCATTCACTTGACCAAGTTCTAGCTACTTTTCAAGAGTTGCTTCTTCCTGGAAGCTTTCCTGCTCTTCCTTTAGGTGGTATATGGGCCGGTGATGACATTTCTGTTAACTTCTTTGTATCTCACCAGACAGTGTGTTCCTCGAAAGCAGAGAATATTTCCTACTTACCTTTATGTCTTTTGAGCTTTAGTCAATGCCTGATATGTGGTAGATAGTCCAGAAACATTTATCAATGAATGAATAAAAACAGAATAGTGACAATTTTATCCTTTTTGTGTTACCCAGGTGGACAACAAAAAACTGGATTTAGAGAGCAAATACATTGAAAGCATTGATGCCACCAAATTAAGCCGTTTCATTGAGATCAACAGTCTCCACCTGGTGACAGAGTACAACCCTGCGGTAAACAATAGTCCTTGTCTCCAGACCCTTAAGCCCTGTGTCAGGGAGGGTACTTGTCTCTATAGCAGAGATCCCTTCATCTAGGAATTCTAACCTTAACCATTAATAACAGCAGCTGCCATTATTGTCATTTATTTTGCTATCCTTACTACAACCCTTTAAATTTGATGTTTGTCCCTATTCAGGAAAAAAAAAAAACAGAGAATTTAAATATCCATCAGTGGGGCTTGGGTGGTTCAGTCAGCTGAATATCCAACTCTTGGTTTCAACTCAGGTTATGATGTCATGGGTCATGGAATTGGGCCCCACATAGTGCATGGAGTCTGCTTTGGATTCTCTCTCCTCTCTCTGCCTCTCCCTCTCGTGATCTTTCTCTCAAATAAATAAATAAATCTTAAAAAAAAAAAAAAGAAAGAAAGAGAGCTCTTAAATACCCATCAGATGACTAGTAAGAAAAAGAGCCAGAATGCAAGTCAAAGATGAGTGAGTCAAAAACTTCTGAGTTTTGCTGCCTGAAACCGTTCACTATAGGCAACTCATCTGAGCCACCCTCTAAACCACACTTTTCAAACAAAACCACAATCTTAGCCGGAGTCCATTTTTTCCCCAAAAGCATTAGTGACCAATACTTTTGCAAAATACAAGGAAAGTAAATTAACAGACAAATGGAAAAAAAAAATTTTAAAGGCCCACTGATCACATATTTGGATGTTACAGCTAAGCAAAATTTCTATAACATTTTTAAAACTTCTCCCTACCTCCTTATGGACCAGTAACCAACAATTACTGGTCTGGCTTCCCCTGCACATGCCTAGACCCTCGCAGTAATCCGCTTTCTTTCTGGATTTGTCTCCTTTTGGTGTTGCATGCTGCATGCAACCCGAGTGAAGGTGCTGATCCACCTGTTCTGATAATCTTCTAACACTCTACAGCTTCTACAAGTGCCTTCTATACCCTTTTATTTTCCCTGATGTAGATCATAAAGTGATAGAGTATTAATTTCCAGTGATTTCCTCAGGTCAGAAATGCTCTGCATTCTCTAATAACATGACTTTAGATGCACATCTTGATTTTTAGAACTCACCAAGTCATTTCACACCCATTTTCTCATTTAATCTTCACGTTGATTTTTTGAGGTAGGAGAGAGAAAAGTATTATGCCCATTTTATAGAGGAGCACATTTAAGATCCAAGTGACTTATCTAGGATCCCATATAAAGCAGGAAAGGCAGAGTAGAAGGCAGGAAGTTTACTGCTGAAGCATTCGTTCACTGTCTATTTCCATTTTGCAGGAGAAAAGAGGGTTCAGAAAAGTGGAGTAACTTCCTCAAGGCCATATGCCTAGCAATTTGAGCCTCAGAAACAGCCCTCTGCACTTGTCCCTGCTTTTTTCATGACTAGTCTGTCTGACTGAATCTTGTGGTTTTTCTATTGCCCCACTCAGGCTTCAATAGGAAACACCCTTTTTCCTGTTGACTAAATTCCTGTCCACCTCTCACACCACGTTTGTCTTCGTGGAGTGGTGACTCCATTTCCACTCTTACAAAGATTCCAAACACATGCACCCCAGGGGTGGGTGGCAGCAGCAATAATCAAAAAGGCATCTTTTTCCTAGGCCATCATCATTCTCATGATTATGTCTATAGAGGTCAGGAGCGCATGTGGGAGCAGAAAAGATGATCTTAGAGTCCCTATTTCGTGTACCTAGGGTCCTGGAGTTCTTCAGGTTAATGCAGGCAGGGACAAGGATTGGTCTTCCTGAATTCTAGGCCTGGGCAATCCCTTTTCTTACAAAATACTGACACAATTTTTAAGTTCCACATTAGTAGTGAAGGTAGATCGCACCAAGAAGAAATTAGGTAAGAATAACTTTAGAGAAGCAAGTTTAACTCTCATTGTGACCTTTCTGTTTCCCAAAAGTGATATTTTTCCCATTTGGAGACCCGCCCCCACAACTATAGTTATGTCTCACCTGCTGCTGATGCAGAGGTTTGCACCAGTGACAACAAGGAAGCAGAAACTCACAATCATGTATTAGGCTGTTTGTATACTCTTTTTTTTTAAGATTTTTTTATTTATTTGATGGGGGGGACCGAGGCAGAGAGAGAGGACGAAAGAGTCTTAAGCAGACTCTATACTGAGCATAGAGCTGTGTGAATCTCTTCATAAGGCTGCATGAGTGTCCAACACTGGGACTGGCTTTCCCCAGAGTGAGTGACAGAAGAGACCAAGCATAAGCCACTATGTCATTTATGACTTCATCTTGGAAGTCACACTCCATCATTTCTGCAATATCCCAGTGGCTACTCGGCTCACCGTTATCTAGTGTGGGCAATAGGGATCTACACAGTTTCATGACAGCCCAAGGGTGAGACTTATTGAGGGTCAAACTGAAGGCTAGTTACCATTTATGTTATGGATGGACAGTTCTCATTCATATTTAAGCCTATTTATTTACTGTGTTGCCACTAATGGGGCTTTTTGTTTGTTTTGTTTTGTTTTGTTTTGTTTTGCTCCTTGTCTCTTTCATTCTACTATGAAATACTTCAATTTGCCAGACTGTGATTGGCCTATTTAATAGCATGATCCAGATTCATCTTCTACTGATGATGAACAAGGCCTCTCCAGAGTATGAAGAAAGCATGTCCAGATACCAGAAGGCAGCCAAGCTCTTCCAGGGGAAAGTAAGTCTGAAATGGGAGATACTCTTTTGAATACTCAGTAGCAGGTCACTAAAAACAGGCAGATAGATCCAGGGAGATTAGGTAAATAAGGAAAATGAGTAAGGTTAAGAGATAACAAAAGGGAATACAAGGGAAGGGTAGGAAATATCAGAAAGGGAGACAGAACATGAAGACTCCTAAGTCTGGGAAACGAACTAGGGGTGGAAGGGGAGGAGGGTGGGGGGTGGGGGTGAATGGGTGACGGGCACTGAGGGGGACACTTGACGGGATGAGCACTGGGTGTTATTCTGTATGTTGGCAAATTGAACACCAATAAAAAATAAATTTATTATTACAAAAACATTCTTGAAAACATAAATAAATAAAAAATAAGAAATAAGATCTGAAAAAAAAAGGTTAAGAGATAACAAAGTAAGAACTAGGACCTAATAAATCACATTACTCTGATTTAAAATTAAAGATGCTGTATTTTATACTATTAAAGTCCTGTATAACCATATCTTCCCTTGGCTGGAAGTCTATTTCATTTTTTGTCTACATTAAGAAGTGGAGAGAAAAATAGAGATCCAAAGATGTTGAAAATAAAAATCCCCTATTAGTCACAATTTAATTAGTCCTTGCCATAACCTCTTAGAATTTTAGACTCAGGACTTACTTCTTATATAAAGTAACTCTCACATACCTGGTGCCTACTAGATGTCCAATAAATATTTAGTCCTGTCCCTTCTCTACTTCATGCAGCTCTGTTTGGTATCACTGAAATAATAAAACTCCAACCACTTCAACGCTACTGCATTAAACTAGACCTTTTCGATGTTGAAATTGTCTGGTAATAACATAAGCCAGCTTTCGGGCGGCTATTTCCTTAACACTGGATGTTTTCAAAATTTCTGAATCTAAATGATCCCCTAACAAGAACATTATAAAGGTTTCTACTTTGAGTAGAAGGTTTGATTTAATAATATAAAATAATCGACATTTATCAAGCATTTACCATATGCCAAAAACTGTACTGGACATATTAAATGGATCCGCTCATTTAATCTTTCCGGGCAAAAGCCTATTTTGCCAATGAGAATATTGAGCCTCAGAGAGGCTGAGTAATGTGCCAAAGTCACACAGCTAGAAAGTACCAGAAACAAAATGTAGAATGTACTATCTGCTTTTAACCATTAGGCCATACTTGTTTATTTAACTAATCACTAAAGTTATTTCTAATTCTGTGTTCTTAATCTTAAATCTGATGAAAAGGGATAAAATACCAAAGCAGAGAAAAATAAGAAATTCATTATATTATATGGCACAGACCACAAGTTAATTAGTGTAAACTGCAACAATTATGAGACGTCTCTTTCTCCTCTGGACCTCAGATAGATTTTTTTTTCCCTTTCAAACCTCTCCAACTGCAGATTCTTTTTGTTCTGGTGGACAGTGGCGTGGAGGCAAATGGGAAGGTGATCTCATTTTTCAAACTAAAAAAGTCTCAACTGCCTGCTTTGGCAATTTACCGTACTGTGGATGAAGAGTGGGATACACTGCCCATGGCAGAAGTTTCTGTGGAGCATGTGCAAAACTTTTGTGATGGATTCCTAAAAGGGAAACGGCTGGTAAGTAGGAGCCTCCAGTATAACAAGTTGAGTTTTCCTCTCTATGTCCTGTTGAATAAAAATTCTTTCAGCTCTCCTGGATTTGATTAAGAACAAAAGTTCACAAGGGTATGGTAGAGAGGATCAGAATGCTTCTTAGGTAATGACAAATACCCACCATTTGCTTCGACATGGATGGAACTGGAGGGTATTATGCTGAGTGAAATAAGTCAATCGGAAGGACAAACATTATATGGTCTCATTCATTTGGGGACTATAAATAATAGTGAAAGGGAATAGAAGGGAAGGGAGAAGAAATGGGTAGGAAATATCAGAAAGGGAGACAGAACATGGAAGACTCCTAACTCTGGGAAACGAACTAGGGGTGGTGGAAGGGGAGGAGGGCGGGGGGTGGGGGTGAATGGGTGACGGGCACTGAGGGAGCACTTGACGGGATGAGCACTGGGTGTTATGCTATATGTTGGCAAATTGAACTCCAATAAAAAAAATAGAATGAATTTTAAAAGTATGATACTATTGTTAAAATGGCCATCAAATAATAATGTGTGTCTCTTAACAATATTAGAAATGTTTAGATTGATTTCAATGATAAAGCCTAGCAACGCCTCCCCATTGGAAGGTGGCTTTCTATAAAAATAAATTTATTATTAAAAAAAAAAGAATGCTTCTTAGGATAGAGTCGTGAGAATAGAACTACACGGGCAACTTTGGAAATGTCTTGCATATTCAAAGGAACTGAATTTGGGATTTTACCATTCTGTTTACATTATTAATGGGAAACAAACCAAATTCCTATATATAAGAGTTCATGAAATAAAAATTAAGAATGGGTTTAGGACTTCCAGGAGTAATTAAATAGCTGTTTGCTAATCTCAGAGCTCAAAACCAAGAGTGGGTTCCAAATCTAAGTAACAGTGTCATGATGTTTTTCAGAAAGAAAACCATGAATCGGAAGAAAAAACTCCAAAGGTTGAACTCTGATTTCTCCTGATACTTCTACATACTACTAAGTATTTACATGAAATGTAAAAAAGGCAACTGAAATCTCAGAGACAGTAAACAGGATCGCCAGGCCTTATACACACACACACACACACACACACACACACACACAGCTCTCCACTTTGTTCCTTAAAATCTCATTTACTCTCCTTATCCTTTCTTTTAAATGGTCTACACTCTTACTACCCATCCAATCTTCTATACAGTCATACTGCGTAGCCCCATACACTGCAATACACGCCGCTCAGTGGAGCCTTAAAGAGAAATTCTGTGATCTCTTTGAAGGGAGAGAGGTTGTTTTGATTTGTCATTTCCTATTGAATCTGTACATTCCACAGGACTCCCATGCAACATAATTTCTGCTCTTTTCTAGTCCTGAAGAGTTGAAACTCTACTTTCTTCACAAGCACGTGTCCCTCTCTAACACAGTCAGGAATAAAGGGAAGGTTTGAGACACCTTTCTGGAATTGTCTTTTTGCCATCAAATGATGTTTCCAAGTCTCTAAAGTCAGCAGAAACAGACTATGTAAAAACTATGCTTGTTTTGCGTTCCTAACTCCTATGTAAATCAACAACCACACAATAAATACAAAGCAATAATGTTATAGGAAAAGGCTGGCATCTCTTTGCAGGCCAAACCTTTTATAAATACCCAGATGCCCAAATAAGCAGTAGGTACCTCACCCTTCGGTGCCCACTGCTTAGTGTCAGGCCACGAGCCACTAATGTGTTATTGTTAACTCTATGGGTGGGATGGGAGGTGGTAGAGACCATCCTGCATGAGGATCGGCATAAATGTGACAAAAAAAAGCTAGGAATCAAATTAGGTAAAAGGTTGGGGAATAGGTAAGGAGGGGTCCACCTGGTGCTGGGCACGTGGGCTAACAGGTGCAGATTACTGTAGGCGGGGTATGCAATCCAGTTTATGTGAAACAGAGGGAGTTTGGTAAAGTGTCTCTGGCCCCTAGACTGTTACTGTCAACACACAGATGCTACATTGTTCCCAGGAGGCCCTTGGCTCAGAAGGAAAGGGCCTAAGTGCTGAAGAGCTGAAAAACCACAGTGTACACCTCAAGGACTGGCCCAAGTGAGGAACAGGGAGTGAAAGACTTAGTTGTTTCTCTCTGTGGGGAACACTCCACAGCCTCTGAGCTGGGAGTGGGCAGCTGGCAAGGACACTAGGAAAGCAGCAGTGTGAATGGCACGCCTCTCAGCAACATGAGACTGATGGATTGTGAGGAGGCCATCCAGTCCATCCTAGGGGCTGCAGGAAACCACCCAGTCTCTTGCTTGAGGCTAAAAAATATTCCTAGGGTAGGCACATCCCAGAAGCCTCCCTTTGATCCTGTAAACCAGAACTCTTGACATTTCCAGTCAGGAAATTCTTCCTGATATCCAGCTGAGGTCCTCTGGCCACACAAACTCGTTTCTTCTTACCTACAGTCCATGGAAATTCTTAACAGCTGCCAATCACCATCTCCAAGTGGCACCTCCAATTCTTGCTGGTTGCTCTTAACCTCCTTATCCAGTCTTCTTTTCTCCATACCTACAGTCCAATTCTTCAGTCAATGTGTTTTATCTCCAGGTCACTTGAATAGCTTTATTGTCTTTCTCTCTTTCCTCTTTCTCAAGTTTCCCTCTTTTTTTTTTCTTAAAATAGAGAATTCCAAACCACTGAACAAATTTGGTAAACGTTAAAAGATAAATTCCCATGAGATATATTTTGTTCCATGTTGGGTTAACTTGTCAAATATTTCACTTGAAGTGTTTCCTCCAATAACTGCGGTCGACACTGACCACATCTTTATTGTGCATTTTGCTGCTTGATGACATTTGGTAGCAATTTTATTATATATTGCCTTTTTATGCTTATTTTCATCTCTACTATTGAATTGAGTTTTCCTTCAATTTCTGGTTCCCCAAAACTGCAAGATATTTTTGCCTGTCTTCTTCACAGCCAATCTGTTCTTTGTCGCTCTGATGACTCATGACCAAAGAATGGAACTCTTTCAGAAAGAAGAGATTTCTAAAGTTTCTCAGTCATTCACTAGATATCAGACTTAGTATTGTAAAGTTCTTTAATTTCTAGATCTTCTCTATCTTTGGGTAATATATTCCTAAGACTCTACATTCATTTCTCCAAGGCCATGTTGTTGTTGAAGAATCTAGATAAATCTTAGCTACTTTTCATTATGGACTCACTCTTTAAAGTATGAAGAAATTGCCATACTTTTAAAGTATGAAGGAAGTGGTGATGTTACACAACAAACTTTGTAAAAGATATCGGAGGATTTGGAAGACTTTGATAGAATTAGTAGAAACAGAGCATGATTCAGAGAAGCGCCAGGAAAATTTGTGTTTGCGTCTCATCTCTTTGTGTATGTGGCTCTGGGACCTTGGGAAACACTCTTTAAATTTCAGTTCATTTAGCATAATAAAATAATTCACAGGACTTTTGAGATCCTAGGTTGATAATACATATGAAGTAAAGCCTGTCATTACTTTTATTTTTTTAACTTAATACTACACTGCCTTCTCCAGGTAATAGTTATTTCTCCAAATTGTCAGAACGTTTAGAAAAAGAGAGGCCTCCCTCAGAAGTAAAAGAATCAGCATGGGAGGCCTCATACTTGGGATTAGAGAAATAATTGGAAATAACTATTTTAACATGTGGGTTTTATTATCCCTCAGACATTGGTGAAGCCAACAGATCAGGAGGAGACAGACATTGATAAGATAGTTTGTTACAGTTTTTAAGAGGAGGGAACATGTCGTACCATGGGGAAGCACCAAGATTGGTCAGGAGGCAGAAGGAGCAAGGGGAAAATATAAACAAAATATACACAAAAATGTAAATTTATTGTGCTTTCTACCTGAAAGAGCGGACAAGACCAGGTTAGCCTGCTTAGATTGGCTACTTTGAACAATTTCAGCAGGCTCTGGAGTATAGGAGCTGTCCTTAGTTGTCTGGAACCTGGCCCTGGAGTGATTAGAGCAGGTGGTTAGTGGATCAGAATGTGAGAGCCCAGTGATAACTTAGCTAAAGAAGGTTTTTGGGCTATGGGCCCTGGCTTGATTGGAGCTGGCCAGCCTTAGGAAGAGCCATTTCTCTAGGGTCAGTAAGCCCCAGATGTTGTTAAGGCATCAGAAACACATGGTTAACCTAATACTCCAACAGCCATCTGTCCCGGGGCTCCTCTCCTGACTCACCTCATTTGATCCTGCCACAAAGGAAGGCGTGATGTTTTCTTCAGGCCCCTGGTAAAACACGTTTACCCTGGGTGGGTGGGCGCAGGATGGGTGCTAAGTGATGTACCATGAGGGAGCAGTTTATTGATTCATATTCTTATCCATTTATTTAAATACTTACAGATCAATTATAAGTGTGCCAAGTAAAATTGCCTCCTAAAAGCGCAAAGTTAGCCTTGGATGAGGAGCTGTAGAACAGGGATGTTTCAGTTATAGTGACAATGAGCAGCATGGAGGCCACGAACAGACTGACTGTGGGTCATGGACAAGAACAACAGAACAGAGAAAGCTGAATGAAGAAGAGGGATGCTGTGGAGAGGGAGGGACAGAAGGCTGGCAATAAACCAAGGAAGTCTCACAGTTAGGGGAAGAGTAGCCACAAAGAAAAATAGTGTATGCAAGGGGAAGAGGCTCATCATGAACAAACTATTTCACAATGAGGTTGGAACCAGCCCTATTTATTTTACCTTTCTGAAAATATCTGGTTTTCTAAGCAAAGGAAAATAAAACAGGGAGTGGGATGTATCTGACCCATGCCCCTAATTACAGTACTTTTACACATCTAGAGAATAGTCAGATCAGGAGTAAAGGTAAGGAGAGGAGAATGGGGGCAAAGGGGTGAAGTTACTTTTATAGGTTATAAAAAGTGTGAAATGCAGACTTTATTTTTTTTAAGATTTTATTTATTTATTATTTATTCATGAGAAACAGAGAAAGAGAGGTAGAGACACAGGCAGAGGGAGAAGCAGGCTCCATGCAGGGAGCCCAATGTGGAACTTGATCCCGGGTCTCCAGGATCATGCCCTGGGCCGAAGGTGGCGCTAAACCGCTGAGCTACCCAGACCGCCTGAAATCCAGACTTTAATGTTTCATTGTCCAAATAGCTGCAATAGTCTTTTTTTTTTTAATTGAAGAATAATTGACATACACTATTGTATCAGTTTCAGGCATACCACATAATGATTTGATACTCATTTACATTATAAAATGGTTACCATAATAAATCTAGTTATCATCTGTCACCATATAGAGTGATCACAATATTATTAACTGTATTCCCTATGCAGTTCCTTATATCTCATGTCTTATTTATTTTCTAACTAGAAGATTGCACCGTATAATTCCCTTCACCTATCTTGTCCATCCTCTAAATCTACTCCATCCTTTAGATTTATAGAAGTGAAATCGAATAGTATTTGTTTTTCTCTGCCTGACTTATTTCACTTGTACAATACCCATTAGGTCTATCCATGCTATTGTAAATGGCAAGATTTCATTCTTTTTTCATGGCTGAGTAACGTTCCATTATATATATATATATACCACATCTTCTTAACCATTCATCTCTCCATAGACACTTGGGCTGCTTCCATATCTTGTCTTGGCTTTTGCAAACAACGTTGCAGTAAACATAAGGATACATATGTCTTTTCAAATTACTTTTTGTTTTCTTCAGATTAATACCTAGAAGTGGAATTGCTAGATTGTATGGTAATTCTATTTTTAATTTTTTGAGGAACCTCCATACTGTTTTCCAGAGTGACCACGCCAACTTGCATTCCCACCAACAGAGCATGAAGGTTCCCTTTTCTCCACATCCTCGCCAACATTTGTTATTTTGGTTGCACTAAGCCTTAATAGCAGGATTCAATTTCTCCATTAGGCCCACTGGTCTTAATATGGGAACACGGTGTTAGCCTAAGCTTGAGAAAGAAAAAATAGACAAGATCTGACATAATTCTAGCTGTGGTGAAGTAAGAATTTTAAAATTAACAAATATGTTGTGTCATAGTTTTGTTTCCCAGGAAGAAGACTCTGAGACTAAATTTCCTTGCAGGAAGTTTATTGAATAGTATACTCTTGGGACCTGTGGGGCAATGAAGAAAGTAGGATTGGGCAGAAGGAAAAGTTGGGCTATGACCACAAGGACTCAGATTACCCCATAAGGATACTTAATGCTGGGATGTCTTTGCAGAGTTGTCCTAAACTGGAGAATGGGGGCCAGGGCATTATGCCCTCATCCTGTTACCTCCACTTCCTGCTCCTCCCTCCCTCTGGCCCATCAACCTCTTGCTAATAATTACCACCCTATGGTCTATTCTTTATTACTTTCCTACCAACTCATGGCTTCTGACACTCCCTCTTCTACCATCTTCACCTCATCCTAGGATGCTGCTCCAGGTCACTACATGGGGCAGAGGTTGAATCAGGTTGAGTTAGCATCAGGACTGAGCACAAAGGAGTATGGTCAGGGAAGGAAGTATCTGGAGGGAAGTGGTATACATTGAACAGCATATTGAAAGTCCTAGCAGTGTCCTGAAATCTCTACATTCTACGTCAGGATCATAAGAATCTCACTGGTCCCAAAGGGCACTCTGCCACATTTGGGCAAACATGTCACAGAATGAAGATAGGAAATAATTATTTGTGATCTAACCCCTTAGACCTGCAGCCTCTCTCGATTGACTCATTCTGGTCACTCCACATGTTCTTTTCCTTTAACACCACAAATGATATGCCAGGGCTGGAGAAGGGAAGACAAGGAAGGCTTCCACAGTCAACAAGTGGAAATGTTGGGTGTTCACAGCAGGCAGGTAGTTTGTGGGAAGGTATTTACAATTGTGACACGTAAGAATGGTAATAGCCAATAATGTGATGATACGATGTTGATTTGTAAGATGAGGGCTGAAGGTCAAACAGCCACTGCTCTCTTGGGGCCAGCTGCTGTTTGGGAAAGAACGGTAGCCAGTGAGGTTAAGGCTGGATATAATTATGGAAGCCAGACCAAGTGTTAAAATGACAATTTACTAAGAGCTACAGTTTTAGAACTGTCATCAGCTTATGACCTTCTAGTTCCCCTTCAACCTTCTCATTTTCCAATTTGCTAAATTATAGAAGATTCAGGTTCATCAGGGTTTCCTGAAGGAGAAATTCACCATTTTCCAATCTGTGTGAGTTTAATTATATCTTAGTATCTTAGCATAATGATTTCTGGAAAGCTCAAGTCATAAAACACAATTTCCACATAGTTCTCAAATGTCTGGTTTTAAGCACATGTTTTCAAGTTCCAGGAAGAGAGAGAAATTTCAGGGATAAACTTAAAAGCACTTTGTTACTAGATAACTATTGAACGGATGAGGGAAGCTGTGATAACCATCAAGCAGGATCTTAAAAGGGATGCATTCAGAAGAGACCATATATTAGTTACAGTTCTTAGTCACCAAAAACAGAATTGGACCCAAACCACAGCAAAGGCTGTTGTGTTTGCAGAGATCATATTAATTTCTCATGCACTTCTACGAATTCTTCACCATGTTTCTGTAAAGGACACACCCCTTAAATAAACAGATACCAAAAAATCCATCAAGATTAGAGGCTTCATTTTTTTTCCTCTGGAGAGACCAAGCCTCTAAGATTGGAGCAAAGTAGCCATCAGACATTTTCATTTGTATGAAAGGGAAGAAATTCTGAGGGAATGGGAAATCTAAGGAAAAAGTCACTTCTCTAAGTAACTATCTCTTCCATCAGTTCTTTACGCTGCACTTAAGAAACTGTTATAAGGTTTCATTTATTTAAAACAACTAAACTTTTATAATGTGTCATAGGAAAAATTATTGTCCATGAGAGGACTCTGGCATGGAGTACTGTTCATCACAAGGAGGCCCATGAAAGGATCTGCGTCTTTAGAAAGGGAGAGTTAAGTTTTAAATTAATGAGATCTAGAAAAAAAGTGGCACATGGGTCCCAAATGTTACATGTCTCTTCAAAATCAGCCCAACATGTTGAAGCAAATTAACTAGAAGCATCTTTTGAAAAAAAAAAAAAAAAGAGCTTAGGAGCGCATGTACCTTCTAGCATCCATTTATCATACAACTTCTCTAAATCATACTGATGGAGGGAGTGGTGGGAGAGTGTGGCCCTATTATTAGGAAACTGAAACAGTTCTGACCTCTCCATTAAATGCAGCAGGTCCCCTTGGGAATGTCACTGTGCCTCATTTTCCCTTTCCCATCATTTTCCCTGGCTATCCCACTCCATTAACATGAGAAATGGAGTTAATTTTATCTTTCTATCTCCTCACAAATCTATAGCAAAGAAAAAATGAAGTAAGGAGTGGGAAGGCATTCTGAAATGTAGAAATATGCACTGACTTTGGCCTGGACTCAGAAACTCCTCTGAGCAAGCACACTATGAACACATGCACACACACACACACACACACACACACACACACACACACACACACCTGTGTCCTGATGCCAAAGCATTGTAATGACAGCCTCCAAAGGCCAAGAAGAGAGGAGGAAGCCGGACACCCTCCAACACAGAATCTGTCAATGAATACTGTTGACTATGTGAATTCACGCTCAAGTGTGTGAAAACTGAACTGTTTCCACATTTACCTTCACAGAAGAGTCAAAATGGAATCTCCTCATGTGTAGGTACCGTTCGGTAGTGTACCAACACACTGTTCTAATCTAGTGCAGTCGGGGGAACAGGAGGACATCTGACTTCTCAGAGTCTCCGTTTCCTCCACACAAAATAAGATGTTGAAGAAAATGACCAATGAAAAGGTTCTTTTCAACTCCAGCATTCTGGGTTTTGAAAATTAGAGAAAAAGGAGTGCAGAACTGACTTGTTCACGTCCTGGGCGCCAGGCCAGACGTTCTACCTCCCCATTGTCTCCTCATAATGAAAATAACTTTGGTTCAGTTAAGGCCAGTGCAGCCTAAATCTCCCACTGGTTTGAAAATCAGTCATTAGACTCAACTCAAAAGCAGCTGATTCTATTTCTGTCTTACTTTTAGTGCCAGAACTCAACCCCCAGTTTGTTTGGTTTTAATAAATTTATTCTGTTGTTGCGGACATTGTGTAAAATGGAAAAAACAAGTCTAGACTGGTCTGAGTTCAGGAAGTTAGGGCAGGGTCTCTTTATTAAAAATAAACATCCTCCTTCTTGTTTCCTTTTCACTCTTGTCTCACAAATCTGCTCCCCAAAACCCTTGGAATCCGGGGCTCCACTGTATAATTATTGCCCCAGATCCTGAAGAATGCCTGACTGCTTTAGGAATAACAATGCCAAGAATACAAGAAGTTCTTAAGGGAAGTTAACAGTAATACAATTTGGATGTGACAAAAATTAAATGAACTACTGGTAGGATCGTTTATCTTCCTTTTATAAAAACTGGCACATTGAGGCATCTGGATGGCTCAGACAGTTAAGCCCCACATCAGGCTCCCTGCTTCTCCCTCTGACCCTCTCTCCCCTGCTCACACTCCCTGTCTCTATCTCTCAAATAAATAAATAAAATCTTTTTTAAAAATCTGGCACAATAATCCCAGTGAGTGAGATCCATTTTTAATCTTCATTTTGCGCTCCATGTTTTTTGGCACTCACTGCCCTCCTGGCTTTGACTAAGGATGATGGTCTTTATCACTTCCTGTCCCTATGGGGCCTTCGGTTCTATAACAAGATCTAGGGCTGAGTTTGCATTTAGTCCTCTCCCTTCCACCTTTTGGGAGTTTTCCTTTCCATGTGAATCTGCCTCTTCCTTTTCTCCTCATGGATTTTGTAAAGTGCTATTAAGATATAGGGGTTTATGATTAGCGAGGTTCACAAGTGACCTGCAAAAGAAACCTCACTAACAATTATTTCTAGTTCTTCATCAAACACTTGGAAGAGCCTGGTAGGAGGCAATACATCACGGCAGTTACACATATAGGCTCTGGAGTCAGACAGTCTGCTTCTATGACATATGAACTGTGTGAGCATTTATAAGTTTCCTAATTCCTCTGTCTCTCAGTCTCCATGATGCAAAATAAGAATAATAATAGACTAGCCTCATAGGTTTATTGTGAAGACCAAGTGAAATAGCACAAGTTAAGGACTTGAAACATCATTGGCACAGAGCAAGCGTCAATTATGATCCCTGAAGAATATCCTGAAGTGGGGAGACATGCACTTCACAAGCTTCCTTTGCCTCTCCCCTCCCCCCAGTTTGTACTAAGGTACTAGCTAGTCATTCTACATAGAATATCACTGCACCTTCCCTAGTTGGCAGCTCCTCATTAGCCACCAAGGGCCACACTCAAATGGGTCTCTCTGGAAGTTCCTTCGGGCCTTGGACCCCCTAGTACATGATACAGGGGTGTATCAACCAATACAGCAGTGATCATATCTTATTGCCACTATTAATTTACATATCTGTCTAACTTTCTTTTAAAAGCGTATAGCATAGGGGCACCTGGGTGGTGCAGTCAGCTAAGCGTCAGACTCTTGGTTTCAGCGCAGGTCCTGATCTGAGGGTCTTAAGATCGAGCTCCAAGTTGGACTCCACACTCACCACAAAATCTTCTTGAGATTTTTCTCCTCTTCTCCCCCTTCTCCTCCCACTCACGCTCTCTCTGTCTCTCTCTCCTTCTCTCAAATAAATAAAAATAAAATCATGTAGCATTCATTGAGAATTCAATAAATAGTTTAGAAATCTCTGGGATACATCCAAAAACTGGTGGTCAATCATTTCTTTCCACCACATCTATGCTAATCTGAAAATATATGAGCATGTGACAGTGACCACTCAGAAAGAGACTCCATGGAGTTTGTCTTTTTAGTATAGAAAACTAGCTAAGTTGCCTACAAGAATAAATTTGCTGGAACTTGTTGATTTTCTCCTTTTAGAAACTCTCCATTCCTCCTTTCCTCCACCCTTCTCCCCCTGAGGAAGATGAAACAAATTAGCCCCTGCTGGACAAATTAACTATTTTTGGAATTTAGCTATTTACCTAAAGAGTTTTTGGGAAACTATATGTATAAACTAGACATTTTACTGATGGAAAATGAAATCCAGAAAGTGGGAGGAAGTGTCAAAGTGTTATGTAAGAAAACTTTTTTTCTTTTTTTAAGTAAATGTTTGTGAATAAGAAAAGGAATAAGAACAGTCAAGATAAAAACAAAGAAAGGTGATAACCAACAATGAAAAAAGAAACTGGAGCTTTTCCCATGTGAAACAAGGAGGCACAAAATGTGGGCCTCTTCCTTCCCCATCTATCTTCTCATCTATCTATCTATCTATCTATCTATCTATCTATCTATCATCTCTTCTTTCTCTCTCTCTCTCTGATTCCTGTATATACCAGCTCTAGAGATGGCCACAGAAGCTCTTGGAGACGGGTGACATAAACTCTGTAACAAACAATTTGGGTTAATCAATTCAACAGATATTCAAATACAGCCTGGAATAATGGAAAACTCAAATCTGAGTATTGGTCTGAACTCTAACATTTACTGGTTCTATCCTTGAGCAGGTAAGCCTTTCCAAACCCAAAATGGGGATAAGATGCATATCTGAAAGGGTTTCTATGAAAATTAGAAATAATATAGGTGAAGAGCCTTGAATATAATTGGCACTGGATAAATAATAAATATTATTATTATCATCATTATTATTATTTTAAGTAACCTCTACACTCAATGTGGGACTCAAACCCACTACTGAAAGATCAAGAGTCTCATGCTCTTAAAAAAAAAAAAGTATCATATGGTCTACCAACCAAGCCAGCCAGGTACCCCTATTATAATTATTATTCCAAAGTATATAAAACAGTACAAGTAAAACATGATTCTCACTCTCAGGCTTATAAGCCATAAAACCAGAAAAAAAAACTTTAGAAAAATTTTCTGAAAATGTTGGGAGAAAGAGCAAAATGCATAAAGACACATAAAAGGTTGCAAAATCTACCACCTAAAACAAACAGACTACAATGATGTGGCATTTTTATTGTAAATAGATTTTTGTCCAATTATTCCCAGGCCAATTAAGTACTATATCAGTGACCCCATGCCACATACGACTTGAGCTGATCCAAAGGAAATGGGCTGGAGTTAGGTAGACAAAAGGAGAGGAAAACATCTTAAAAGAGGGGAGTGGTGTGCAGTACAGGGACACAGGTGTCTGAGATGATGCTGAGCCTTTAAATGCCCACACACCAGCCCCAGTGGGAGAAACTTCAGCTGATCCCTCAACTTCTTGCTACATTTTCCATGTATGCCCAGAACTCTATCATAGGACCCAACATTTAACATTGTTCTTCTGATTCTGTCCCTTTTCTCCCTTTCCTTAATAGTAACTTGAATTTGAACCTTAAATGGCGTCTTTTCCTGTCCCTCCAGACAATTCCTCAGCCTGATCCCAAGAGGGTATTACAGCCAGAATTCATGCTGACTACATGGTCTCTAGAGAGGGAATGGAAAAAGGCATGGAAAATAGGAGATATTTGTAAATTAATTTGACTGAGGCAGAGCATTTGAGAAGATGAGTGTTTAAAAACGTTGGCAAAATCTTTTACAAAATTATAGAGTTCTTTCCACACTGCCTCTCTCATAAAACACTTTGTGTTTGTCAAATTATATTAGCTGAGAAGGCCCATGGCCCACCAAAGACTAAGTGACAGACTGAAACTCTGGGTCTTAGGTTATCCCAGGTCACTTGAACTGTGTGGCCAAAGTCAGCCTCCCCAGAGTAGGAAGAGCTTTCTCTTGTCTTCCTACAGGGGAATATTTATGGTCACAGTCATGTTTTTTACAACAAACCCAATTATAAGCTGTCATTTAAAAAGTGATTTAGCAATATTTTCAGTGTGACTTGGTCAAACAACAAATATGTATTGATCGCCTACTCGGAGCAAATCTTCCCAATGAACTTGTGTGTTTAAACTCTCTCTGGGTAACTCTGTTTTGTTGATATTGCACAGTATATTTATTGTTTGGTTTTTATTATTATCACTCGTGAAGGAGTTAGGATATGGTAAGCAAAGGGATTTGTCAGGACTCATCTCCTCCATTCATCCCTGAGTAAAAAACAGCTCATTTTATAGAGGAAAACAGGTGGGAACCCATTTAGGGAAAGGTATATTTTCATTTATTTTGAAAACTAAATGTGTTTCGTTTGTATGGGCTACTGACTCCTAAATTTGCTTTTCCAGTTCAGATCAGACACTAAACACAACAGCATGTTCTACATTTCCATCTAGATATCACAAAAACATCTCAACTCATTCTCATTTCTCCCTAAAACTGTGAACTGTTTTAGATCAGATGATTAGTCAGTAATCATCTAGAAACAAAGGATCTGTCTTTGACGCCACACCTTTACCTCTCCATTTATTGGTTCAACATTACCTTTTAAGTAATTTTTATACCCCTCCTCCTTTCCTTCTTTTCAACATCATCCTAGATTAAGCGACCATCACCTGGCACTGGGCTATTACAATAGCCCCCTACACTGATCTTCCTGCGTTAACTCCTGCCCCTTCTCAGACTATTCTCTACATGGCAGCCAGGCTCATGTTTTTAAAACAATATCTTACTATGTCTCCATCCTCCTTCTTAAAGTTCTTCAGTGATTTTCAATTAGCTTTAAGATTTAAAGGAACACCTGGGTGGCACAGTTGGTTAAATGTCCACTTGTTGGTTTCAGTTCAGGTCATGATCTCAGGGTCATGAGATCGAGCCCCACATCAGGCTCTGTAGGGGGCATGGAGTCTGCTTGAGATTCTCTCTCCCTCTGCCTCTCCACACCATATTCTCTCTCTCTCTCTCTCTCTCTCTCTCTCTCTCTGTCTGTCTCTCAAATAAATAAATAAACCTTTAAAAAATATTTAAAAGTGGTGTATCTTTGGCATTTTCACATGGTCCTGCCTAATTCCCAAGCCTTGCGTCTTTTTTCCCCCAGTTTTATTGAGGTATGATGGACAAGTAAAAAATTGTATATATTTGGTTTGTACAATGTGTTTTTAAGTTGTCCAAAATAATGACTTAAATATACATTGTGAAATGATTACCATAGTCAATGAACTCACCCATCACCTCACACAGCTACCTTTGTGTGCATGTGGTGTGCATGTGTGCAGTGAGAACACTTAAGATCTTGTGCCTTTGAACACACAAAGCCTCATTCCACCTTACAGCGTATACAGTTACTGTATCTCAGTTTCTCTCTTCCTGTTTTCACTGCCCCCTGTATACATTTAACTCTTACTTATATCTCAAATTGCAGACCAAACATTCTTCTTCAAGAAATTTTTTCCTTACCTCCTAAATCAAGTCTGGATCTATTGTCACATACTTTCTTAACTTGAAGTACTTTTCCTTCATTATATTTATTGAAGTTTGTAATTATGCATTTTCATGATTATCCCATTCAACAAGACTATATGTTCCATAGGGTAGAGATTTATCCATCTAGCTCACAAGCATAGCACCATACTGTGATAAGCACGTATAGGGAGTAGATGAGGGTGAGCTAATCCAAAGAAACATTCAAATGTGAATAAGTGAGCTGCAGATCGTGTGGTATAGAGGTGCAGACCCTCAAAGCAATTCCTATAATCTTTCCATTTCTTCTTAGCATCTGCCGTTATCTCCTATGAAACTATTTATTTGTTTTCATGAGTTTTTTGCTTGTCCTCTCTGCAATCGGTAGCAACACATAGTATCAGCTTGATAAATAGGTAGTTTGAAAAATGAACAAAAGTGAGTATCACATTGAAATAAAAAAAGTTAATGAGTCAGTTCGAAAGAAATAACCCATGCCATAAAAATGAGTTTGTGCCCCAGAGAAGAAGGAAACTATGCCTACAATTAGAAATCAGTATAAATGTATCGGGGTGGTCAGTGTCTAAGAATAATATGTATGACTGAAAAGTGAGAATGAATACCCAGAAAAGTAGCTACAGAGAGAGCACCAGACATGGGAAGTGGCTGTGAGATATGTGGTTACATTATTACGGTTGTTGAATACATCTTTGTAAACCTCTGTTTATATTGTTATTGTTTATAGATTATTTATTTTATTTTATTTTTTTATTTGAGAAAGCAAGCAGGGGAGAGGGGCAGAGGGAGAGAGACAATCCTGAAACTGACTTTCCACTGAGCCTGGAGTCCCTTACAGGGTGCATCTCGGGCCTGGGTCCCAGGATCCTATGATCGTGCCCTGAGCTGAAATCAAGAATGGCTGCTCAGCTGCCCTAGCCACCCAGGCACTGTTGCAATTTTAATAAGGGGCAAGACTTATAACTAGTAGAGAGAGGAAGGAGCTAATTAATCTTGTATTTACCCCATTTAACCACTTCAGTGAAGAATGAGCCTCTAATGTAGGTTCTCCCCTTTTTATATATTCTAAGCAATCTGAATTTTGAAACCTCATCTATGGCAGACCCATGAACTAAGAGAAAGTGTTGAGGCTACTATTCTAGCCTTGGTTGAGCTTTGAGGCTTTTCAGAGGCTCCAGAAATGAGCAGTACAGACTAACCATGGTGACTCATGCCAATGAGTCATTCATTCTTTCCATTGAGAAGTGTTAAAAAACAAACCAACAAAACTTCCTGATTCTGGAATCTGAAGTAGGAAGTGTAGCATCTATGCCCTGGCACAGACTGAACCTGGCTAACTCCTGAGGAGGCTCTGCTGTCCCAAAATGCAGGAGTGCCTACATTTTTGCTACCATGACACCTGAGTGACTAACTAAGCCACTTTTCATTCTGGGTTTTTTTGAGAACTGTATCAGGTACACTTGTGTATTGCAAGCAGCCAGCATCTAGCACTGTGTGTGGCACAGAGTTAATACGTAATATATATTGTTGCATAAATGAGTCAGTAAATGGCCAGAAAGAAATTCATCCAGCAATCCAGCAGCACAGAAAGATTACATAGATGCTTGTTGGTATCTGAGTATTTAAAACAAAAACAAAAACAAAAAACCCTCCCATGAGAAATCAAAAAGTTAGGCCTATTCCAAAGATGGGTTTGATTTAAAAAAAAAAAGAAAGAAAGAAAGAAAGAAAGAAAGAAAGAAAGAAAGAAAGAAAGAAAGAAAGACTCAACTAACTGAGCCACCCAGGTGCTCAGAGAAATAAAATTCTGTTGTTTATATGCTAAAACAAACAAACAAACAAAGATGGGTTTGAACTTTAAATATATCCCTATTTTGTGTCTGAGAACTCTCAAGTTGATAAATAAGCACAAAATTCTGCTCCCTTGGGCACTTGCATAAAAAGTAGAACAATTCTGGAAAGATAATCTAATGACTTGGTTGATTAGGACTCCCATAAATAGCTCAAATAAAATAAACTCGTTATCTAGAGACACAAAATATATGAGGGAACTCATCAACAGACATAAAAATGAAGGAAAGGAAATTAGCAAATAGGAGGAAATAGTTTAGCAAACTACTCAGAATTCAGTATAAAGGAGTATTAAGACACACGGAGGAAACAGCAGCCCCGGTGGCTCAGCGGTTTAGCGCCCCCTTTCAGCCCAGGGTGTGGTCCTGAAGAGCCAGGATCTAGTCCCAGGATCAAGTCCCAGGCCAGGCTCCCTGCATGGAGCCTGCTTATTCCCTCTGCCTGTGTCTGTGCGTCTCTCTGTGTCTCTCATGAATAAATAAATGAATAAATAAATAAATAAATAAATAAATAAATAAATAAATAAATAGATCTTATGGAGGATAAAATAAGAAGATCCACTATGAATTAGCAAAAGTTGAAGAGGCATTAAAGAAAGTGTGGCAGAGGCGATATTTGAAGAAATAATGTCTTTAAAAATGCATGAATTGGAGAAAGACATGAATTCATCACATTACAGAAGCAGTCCTGAGCCATATGATAGAAACAGAGCCACAGCTACCTATATCATAGCAGAAAATGGATCACCAAAGAATTAAGCGAAAAATCTTAAAATCACTGAAATGAAAAGGCAACTGTTAGACTGACCTCAGATTTTGAAACAATATCAGAAGAAGCCAGAAGATAGTGTGAAAATATTTTGAAAGTACTAGGGAAAGCAAATTTCAAACTAAAATTTTTATTTCTCAGTAAACCATCACTTCAGAGGAAGGACAAAATAAATATATTTTTAGATTTTATTTATTTATTTGAGAGAGAAAAGCCAGGGTGGAGGACAAGCAGAGAGAGGGACAAGCAGGATCCACCTAGTGCTCGATCTTACCACCCCAAGATCATCACTTGAGCCAAAATCAAGAGTTAATCACTTAACCAACTGAGCCACTCAAGCGCCCCAAAATAAATATATTTTTAGACAAATACTGTAACTTGTTGGTAATGGATTTACTTCAGAAAATTGCACAAAGAGATGAAATTGAATGCAAGGGGATTGGTAAACAAATGTGTAAGTCAAAACAAGCAATGGCTGTCTAAAACGTTAATGGTAACAGTGGCTAATTATGGGAATAACTTAATTGGCATTAAAACTGTTTAATAATCAAGGAAACCAAAATAATTTAATAAGGCCAACATTAGAAAATCTATTATTGTAACTCACCATATTAAGAGGTTAATGGAGAGAAAAACAGTGATACTACAACAGATGAAAAAACATTAGATATAAATTAACACCCCCTTGGTTTTAAAAATAATAACTCTCGGAAAGTTTAGGTTAAAAGAGAATGTTTGTCTCCTGATAAAGGATACTCACAAAAAATCGATAAATATATAACATTATAATCAAGAGCAACACAAGAAGGATTTCCTTCTAAGTTAAGAACAAGGTAAAGATATCCACCATCTACCTTATTCTTAGCAGGGTGATAAAGCAAACAACCAAAAAATCTTTTAGATTTATAAAATATATTTTATATATTTTTTGAAAGAATTATACAAAAATAGCATTGTCAATATATTTGCCTACGCAGAAAATTGAAGGAATCTTTAGAAAAAAAAATTTAAAGAAAAAAAGTTTTTAACTAATATGAGACTTCTATAAGATTACCATGTTATAAAATACATATTGTTTTAAATCCTCCATATTCCTAAGTATACCAGTAGAAATTATATTTAAGGGGATCCCTGGGTGGCGCAGGGGTTTGGCGCCTGCCTTTGGCCCAGGGCGCGATCCTGGAGACCCGGGATCGAATCCCACGTCGGGTTCCTGGTGCATGGAGCCTGCTTCTCCCTCTGCCTGTGTCTCTGCCTCTCTCTCTCTGTGACTATCATAAATAAATAAAAATTAAAAAAAAATTAGAAATTATATTTAAATGTAACTTTTAAAATGCCATTCACAAAAACACTGAAAGTCATAATAAATCAAACAAAGGAAATGTAAGATCTTTGCAGGAAAAAAAAGTAGAATGTTTATAATAAATATAAACCAACTAAAGAAATTTTAAAACATATCATGGCCATGGGTTCAATTTTCTAAAGATGTCATTTCTTCCCAAATTCTTCAATAAATTTAAATGAAATTCCAAGAAGATTTTAAATAAAATCTGGCAAGCTAATCAAAAAAAGCAGATGAGAAGCCAAAGAGCCACACATAGCCAAAATAATTTTAAGGAAAGGAGAAAAATTAGTCTTTCTTCCATTTAGCAAAATTACTAGATGTCCTGGGAAATTGGGAGAATTGTTATGGCACAGGAAAAACAGTGATATTAAAGAATACAGAAACTAGAAAGAGTTCCTCCCTGATGGGAACTTGAGAACATTGCAAACCAATGAGAAAAGATGGAGCCAGAACAAGAACATTTCCAGATGGATTAAAGATCTAAATGTGAAAAATAAAAAGTAAAATCTACGAGAGATTATGACATCTCAAAATTTACAACTGAAAGTTTTATTTGGATTGCATTGAGTTTATAGGGAAAGTTCAGGAAAGTTGATATCTTTATAGTAGGAAATCACCCTATCCATAGGCATAGAAGATATTTACCTCTATTCAGATTGTCTTCCATCACTCTTGTTGGAGTCATAGAGTTTTCTTCATAGAGTCTATATATTCTTAATTAAATTAATTCAAAGATACCCAACAGTTCTTGTTGGTATTGTGAAATGTATTCTAGTTTCAGTATATTTTTCAATTATTGCTAATGTAAAAAATGGTACTTGCTCAGATGATCTTTTATAGGCAATTTTGCTAAACTCTCACTGATTGTAATAGTTTGTTGAATGTATGGTTATTTTTGTGTTTTTCAAATAGCACTGTCTCAAAACAATGTTCTTTCTCTTTCTCTTCCCTTTCTTTAGCCTTTGTTTCACTTTGTTTCTTTCTGTATAACATTGGTCAGGCCTACCAGTCCTATGAAAAATAATAATGATAAGTGTAAACATGTTTTTCTTATCCCTAGTTGTAAAGGAAATGCATTTTAACTTTCTCCATTAAGAAGAATGTTCGCTTTGGGGTTTTGGCATGTAACTTTTACCAATTGAAGGAATTTCCCATCTATCCCTAATTAGGAAGAATATATATAATTATATGTAAGATTTATATTATATTTCTATTTCTAAATATATAAATACAAAATAAATATATAAAAAATATATGTGTGAAATCAAAAGAAACACATCACCAGTTGCTTTTTCTGCATCGAGTGAGATAATTCCATAATTTTTGTGTTTTGATCTGTTATGGTGGATAACACTGATATATTTTCTAATGTTAAAAATGCTTGCATTCCTGGTCCAAAGCTACTTGATCAGTATGTAGACTTTTTAAATATTTTCTCAATGTTAACTAATATTTTATTTAGGATTCTAGTATCCATATTCATAAAATAGGCCTAATAATTTTGTTTTCTTGTAGTTTTTATCTGGTTTTACAATGAAGAGCTCACTAGTCTCATAAAGTGAGCTACATATCTTTAACATTTTAAAAATTTTGTAGAACAGCTTGTATAAGATAGAAACTGTTTCTCAAAAGATTTGTATGTCTGAACTAGAAAGCCATCTGGACAGAGAGTATTTTGGAAGGGAGGTATTTGGCTGCCATTTTCATTTCTTTGATGTTCACATTTTCTATTTCTTCTTGTGCCAGTTTTGGGTTTACTACTTTTGTGTTTGCAGAGATATTTCCTTTATTTATCTTTCAAATAGTAAGTTTATATAAATATCTACTATATAACATTTTGTTCTATATTTCATTGATTTCTTATTTTATCCTTATTATCTTGTTCCTTCTTTTCTTCTTGGGTTGTTTCTCTTGCTCTTTTTCTAACTTGGGTTGCATGCTTAGCTCACCTGTTTTCTACTTTTTTTTTTATTTTTTCTGATTAATGTATGTAAAGCTATGCATTTCCCTCTCAGCACCAATTTGATTGGCTCTCACAAATTTTGGTATGTAGTGCTCTCATTATTATTCAAATCGAAGCATTGCTTTATTTCCTTTAATCTTTTATTTCATTTTTTCTAAGGATTATTTGATAATATATCTTTAATTTCCAAGTGTTTGACTTTATTTAGCTATCATTTTGACATTAAATTCTAATTTTACTAGATCATAATCAGAAAATGTAACCTATATAATATCAGTACTCTGGTACTAAAGCTTCCTTTGTGTAATGAAATATAATATTTTTGAAAATATGGTAGAAAAACAACAAGCATTCTTTGGTGGGCAATTTCTGAGTTTCAAAGAAGGGTGTATTAAAAAAACAAAGAAGGGTGTGTTAAATATCTAGTTTTAGAATTTGTTTATCCCTGAAATTCTGTAAAATAATAATAAATAATAATAAAATAAAAATCTATTCTGATAGTCTGTACCTTAATTGATGATCTTGGCCCATTACACTAAAATTGTCACCATACTAGGATTATTTCCTACAGTATAATTTTTTATACAACTGATTAAAGATTTTCAGTATTTTTAATTATCTGTTTATGTATCTCCTATCCCTCTATAGACAGTAATTGTCTTGAGAAGAGATACAGATTTTAATTAATATAGTATCTAGAATAGAGTAGGCAGTTTATAAGATTTGTAGAATAAATGAACAAATTATCATTATTGTACTTAAAAACCTGTCACTACGTTAACCTGCTTTACATATAATAATTATTAAGTGCTTACTATTAGCCAGGCCACCTGCCATATGTTACATTATAATACAGATATAAGTTAAGTATAATCTTTGCTCTTTAGATATCTACAATCTAATTAATATAAGTGACATATAATTTAGCACAATGGTACATGCACAGACATATAAATACACACACAGGGAATTGTTCTAAGTCAGATAAAGCCCAAGGCATGCAAGCCCTTTAGACAAGTCAGTGGAGAGTTCTAAGCCTTCATCTCCCCATAAGAACTTTATAAAAACAAATAAATTATATTTCCTATACCAAGATAATATTTTAGGCCATATTTTTTATTTACAGGCATATGTGAATTTTATTATAGATTTGTTCACTTGTTTGCATACCCTTTATTCCTGATCCTCTCTAAAGAATAGTAAGAACTGTCTCTTTTTTATGCATGTTTTCTTTTCTTTTCTTTTCTTCTCTCTCTTTTTTTTCTTTCTTTTCTTTTTCTTTTTTTTTTTTTTTTGGTCAATTTTAATGCACACCATTAGTGGAAATGTTTTCTCCTTAAAAAATAATTTAAGGTCTAGGTAGTTTAAATAATAGGCTACATGTCATGACCTGCATAAATTTATTTAGCGGCTCATTGAAACATCTCCACATCCTTTCCTTTCTTGACCTTTTCTTTCAGGACACTTAAGATCCCTTAGGGTCCTTTAACTGCCCCGTGTCTAAGTAATTAATCTTACACCATATGGAAATCATTCCTTCAAGTAAGACTTGCGAAATCTACTTATGACAGCCTATGTTGTTGCTTTTCTTTTGGGCAGCAGAGAAATACACTGGCAAGAAGAGCAGTGAGTCCACTTAGTTACTTATCTTTGAGCCCACACAGGAAAAAGCACAGCCAGATGAACTGTGCTTGGCCTGGGAAGGGGTGAGTCCAGGTACAAAGCCCAATATGAAGACCAAATGTGGGGGCTGAAAAATCCAACTTAAAGTTGCCAGACTTGCTAAGGTCAAAGGCTTCCAGTTGTTCCAGGAACATTTTTTACTTTTGCGCCATTGTCCATTTTTTTCTGGCACAAAAAATATTAAGTATTTTAAAAACTGCTTTTCTGGAGAGTCTGCAGCATAGAGAACAGCCAATATCTCTATCTAAGTTTCTTTTTGTTCCCAAGAATCTTTGGCCTCAAAATACAAATCCCCACAAATCCTCCAGCTCTGGCTGCTGACCTTGTGAGAAAGTTCATATGTCATAGTCATCTGAAAATAGGAAGAAAGTGCTGAAATTCATTCCAATAAATACAGCACAACTTCTGGGAAAAGGGAAAATGATATAAAAGTGTCTTCCTCTCAGCTATTCAGTAAAATGTTCAGTGAATATAAAAAAAAGTTTCATTATCGAGGTAGAGGAGGAGCTTTTGGGTCACCCAACTCTCTCTCTTTTAGAATTAACTGAATATTAATTACAGATAAGTCAGTCATCTTTTTCTTTTTCAAACTAAAAATTATGCTTTGTTTTAAGCTATTTGGCATAGATGAGAGGCTTGTTTTGGCAAACCAGAAAAAAATGGAGAAAGGAAAGAAATGAAATAACTATTTAAAAAATATTATTCAAAAATAAATAAATAAATAAATAAATAAATAAATAAATAAATAAAAATAAAAAATAAAAATATTCACTTCTAATTTAGTGGAAATTGTCACTTAATTAACTAATTAATTAATTCTGCCTTTGGCAACCTTTCACATATTCTTGTTTTCCTTCCATTGAATTTTCTCACACGTATAATTGGCAAACACTTGGTGCTGTACCAAGGAGTCAGTTTCTTTATCTCATGTTCCAAGTACAAGTCTACTCCAATAGATTAATGTGTAAAAATTTAAAAGAAAAAGCACATAAGGGCAAAACTTACATTTCACACACAGCAAGGGTACATTATTTATTTTATTCTTCCCGAGGAATTCTTGCATTTCAAGTGACTTCCCTTGAAGATACAATATACTTTTTCATGTATTTATGCTGTAATTTAATTTTACCATGTTATTATCTGGAAACCATTCAGGAATACTTCTGTTTCATAATGAAGGTAATCAGCTAATTCAATACTTAGATTGCTGCATAATGCAAAGATAGAAAAAATATGATTAAAAGAGCATTTTCCTTTTTTAGCATACTATATAATTATTTCATGTTTCAAATTATATCAATTCCTTGTCTTCACAAGAATTAAATTCCTATTTTAATTAAAGGCCAGAGATATTCTGAGTATGTGCTATGACTGTTGGAGTGGCTTGTTAAGGACAACTTGACTGAGCTCTTGTGGTTTTCAAGCACTGTACTAGGTTTGCAGATAAGATGACATGTATGGGACTAGGAAGAGCTACAAAGATGAATAAAATACAAGCCCTGACTTCCCTTGAGAAGTCTAAAGTTCAGTGTAGAATGCAGTCATGTGAACAAACATTTTCAGTTTTCTGTAACTGAATCTGAAAAGGTCTATGAAATGTTACTCGGGTTACTGTGAGAGCATACAAGAGACATTTAACTCAATACGTGACTTCAGCAAGAGAATTCTTTCTTCTTCCAGAAGGAAAGGTTTCAGTCTTCTAGAAATGGTAGTTTCCTAGATAACGAGCTAGAGTCTGGTGAATGATGTGTCTGGATACTAGTGATTGTGCCCTCAACAGCTGGGGAGAGGGTAAGAGGCAAGATGGAGAACAGAAATGCCTGTAACTCAAAAAGGAAGATACGTAGTAGTAGAGAAATAAAACAGAATATTAAGGGAGTGTTTAACGGGAAGAAAAATAACCCAGTTGGAAACTAACTCATGTAATCCATCTCCTGAAGTCAGAGGTTTTTGAGATAAGCTTCCAAAGATGCCTAAGGTTTCTAGGGACAAAGACAGAAATGCCAAAAAGAGAGTAAACCATAAAATGAGCAAAGGTGTGATAGCAAACATTAAGCGGCATCTCAGGAACCAGTTGCTCCATTTAGCTAGCATATTAGTTACATGCGGGGAAAGGGTAAATGAAAAGAACAGAAAAGACAACCAGGAGTAGTGGGAAGGGAACTAATATTTAATGACCAACCAGACACTGAGTATTTTACAAGTATTATCTCATTAAATCTTTATGAAAGTTTGTGTAACAATTGTTACCCCTCACATGCTACAGTAAGAAAATGACTTATCCAGGGTCACATAGCTAGTTTGAAATAATAACAATAATAATAATAGTTACTTTCATGGTATATTTACTATATGCCAGCACTATGCCAGCTAGATGTTCACATGCATTATCTCATTTAATCCTCATTACAACTGTCTAAGCTACAACTGTCTAAGTTTTCTGTTATCACTTCTATTTTTTTTTTAGATAAAGAAAATGAGACTTAGGGAAATGGCAAGAGATCCCTAAGTGACAGAGCAGAATTTACATTCTTTTCCATTGACTCCAAAGCCCATGCTCTTATCCACTGTTTTATGTCACCAGAGAACTGGGATACTTGTGAGAGGGAAATTTGCTTAATTCAAGCAGTGCACAGCCACAGTTGTATGTTCAAAAGATGAATAAAATGCAGAGGCTAACCTCAAAGACCTAGAAGTCTGGAGAACGAGCAAGACAAACAAGTGTTCACACCGATCTCTCATCATTGCTAATCCCACACCCCAGCCCATGTCCATTTCCCCTACCCTTCTACGGCTCTCCCAAAACAAAACAAAGCAAAACAAAACAAAAACTGCATTACATCTTGTTTTATTAAAAGTTTATCTTCCTTTCCTTTGGATCCCATTCCTACACCCACTCATTTTCTCCTGTCAAACACCAGAGGAAGAACTCCAGTGAAAAGTCCTTTCAGTCCCTCAACAATATAAAAGTTTCTTTCCAAATTCCATAGGGACAGGAAATAAATAATCTAAGATTATGAGAAAGACAGGAAACACAGAGAATGATAAACTAAAAGGGACAGAGTAGGGATGAGGTCACCGAAATTCAGATAAGCACTGTTTATTGGATGGTTAAGTGAATGCCCCAGCAGGCAGAACCAAGTTGGATTTCCTCAGGTCATCCCAACCCACATTTCATTGCATGATTTTCCATAATGGTTCTTTCAGGGAGAAATCAGATGTGGAAACAATCTCTTATTTCATAGCCTGTTCACTTCGTAGCTTGATCAGCAAAGACATGTTCTGCACTATGCTCTCCCTAATAGTAACCTGGAAATTTTTCCTTTGTGTTCTCTCTAAATACCATTTTTCTGAATTTCATCCAATTATTTCTGACATTGGCAATGACTAGATCATGAAACAAAGGAGAGAAATTGCAGAATTACATATCTCTTCGATGAGATTTTTCTCTTGCTGACCAAACCCGGGCTGAAAAAAAACTAAAAATCTTTTTTGTCCCTAAGATTTCAAAGCATATCTACATCTGATACAAATGTATGAAGATATTTGACTACACTGGGAAACAACAGTTGCCAGGGCCTCCTAGCAGACAGTGATTTGAATGGAACTTTTGCAAGACATCTTGCTGGCGGTTTTCAGGCCCAAATATTGACATCCAAACACCAGTCAGCCCCGGAAGCACCACTGGTAAAATAGCATTAAGAACAGAGTGTTCCTTCAAATGCCGAATTATAGGATAATTTTCTATCTTGTTTATCTTCTTCAAGGATGAAATAATCTGGAAGCACAAAATTATACAAGTCTATTACAATTTATGCTTGAAAAGAGAATTAAATTATCTGCTCAAAAATCACAGAGGCATTACATGGTGGTGTCAGAATTAAACTGAGCTTTCCCAGCTCCTAATTTGGTTTCCTTTGGAGGAAAACTTGCTGATTGAGTCAATCCCACTCTTTGCACTCACTCATTTGTGATCTATTCCGCAACTGCTGGGGAAAATCATGAAAGTAAACCAATGGAGTTAAGCCAATCTTTTTGAAATCACATTTATTAAATGTGTATACTTCTGTAGCATTACATGTTGGCCATTACTCAAGGAGCTCTACATTTGCTGTCTTCTTTTTTGTTTTTTTTTTTGGGGGGGGTTTGGTTTTTTACTCTTATTGTCTTATTTAATCCATCCAACAGTCCTGTAAGTCAGGTTTTATACTCCTTAATTGTGTCACTGAAAAATGTGAGGCTTAGGAATTTTAACCTGTCGAATGTCACACAAGGGGTAAGTGGCAGAACCAGAATTCAAATCCAGGCTTTTGTTGCTGTTGTTTTGGTTTGGTTTGGTTTGTTTGTTTGTTTGTTTGGTTTGGTTTGTTTTACTGAGGTATAATTGGCAAGTAAAACTTGTATATATTTGAGGTGTGATGGTTTGATATGCAAATACCTTGTGAAATGATTACTATGATCAAGTTAATTAACATATCCATCACTGCTCATAGTTATCTCTTTTTTTAGGGCAGTAAGAACACTTTTAAAGATCTCTTAGCAAAGTTCAAGTGTACAATACAGTATTGTTAACTATACTTACCATGTTATACATTAGATCCTTAAAACTTATTTATCTCATAACTAACATTTGTACCTTTTGAACAACATCTCCCCGTTTTCTACCCCTGGCCCTTACCATTCCATTGTCTTAACTTTCTTAGGTTCCACATATAAGTGAGATCATGCAATATTTGTCTTTCTGTGTCTGGCTTATTCATTTATTACAATGTCCTCCAGTTTCATTCACATGGTTGCAAATAGTTTTTAAGGCTGAATCATTTTCCATTGTGTCTACATCATATTATATTTATCCATTTATCTGTCAACAAACACTTGTGTCCATAGGCTTTCTTATTCCAAAAAGCACATCCCTAGGCTAGAAGACCCACCCAATATGGTGTTTGTTTTGTTTGAGAGATCAGTGGAAAAGCAGGCGAAAATGTGCTAGAGTACAAAGGAATTTGGTGGATTTGATTCATGCAGCTAGCCACCAGATCTTCTTCTAGTCAGTTACTTAAAGTTAAAATCACTTCCAGAATGATTTAAATCCTTATTTAATTGAAATACCTTTGGATTATACAAGATCCACCCAGACATCTATCTCTAACTGAAGGATTTCAAAGAGTATATTTTCATTTCTCACATCAGATTTTTTTAAATTCTCTTAATAAATAATGTTATTGTTATTGTGTTTGCTAAATTTCTATTAAATCACTGGCTGTTGTTTGAAGTTATTGTCTTATCTTCCTCCAAACTACTTGTTACAACTTATAACTGTTCTCTCAAGTTCTTCTATACCATGATTGATGAGCAAAGCTATCATCCTCTTTCTTCCCATCCCGTCTTGACAAATGTTAACTATAGTCCTGTTCTGTGTCCACCTCACTCATGCAGACATGGGTTCATTCATGTCCTATCCCAGCTTGCCAGTTCTACCTTTGAGTCTCCTGTTCCTGCAAGTCACCAACATCTTCTTCAACTCCTACACATTATTTGAGTCCATTGCTTGCTGTCATAAAATTCCTGAATATAGGAAGGGGTATTTTCTGTTGGTGAGCTGGAATAATGAAAGGTGAATACAAGGATGTGGCAAGTATCATGGGATGATAGCAGAAGAGATCTGAAAGGTCTCCTTTCCCTCCTCAAAAAGGGGCGGTAAGTGGGGTGAAGATAATTAGTTCCGGATCCACAGAGGAACCGATGAGTGTGCAATTGAATGAGTGTGCAATAGCTGCCACACTGATTCCTAAATTGGAGGGAATGGCTCCCAGCATTAGGAAATGTTGACCATCATCAGTCATGAAGGGGGATTGATTTATTCACAGATCAGAAACTTTTATAGCAGCAATTTCAGATTACAAATAGATTCCTATGAAGATTTTTGCCTTTAAAATTAAAACTGCCTTTGCTTTGAATATACCTTCCCACTGACCACTGGGCTATTTAACAGCTATGCAGTAACAAAATGCAGGATTCTGTTCATTATTTCAATTCAAACATACTATATTTTTAAAAGTCTTTGGGAGAATGGAGACTTATTTTTAAAATGGAAAAATCACCAAAAAAAGTCAAAAGGTCAAAAAGGACACCATGCCATCATTTGGAGGGAGAAAGTCCCCACACTCTAACTTCACATCTCACTCAAAAGCAGCAGTGAGAGCCTAATGAGTAAATGGCCAACCTTTCTCAACTTCATGTCCAGCCAAGATGGGAGACATAGAAGCTTTCTCTGTTTTACTTTGAGTTGAAGGAGCAGGTTGTAAATTGGAGCCTAGATTCTGGTTTTGCTTGGGGTCTAAATAACAGTAAGGATGGACTTTGCAGATACCGCAGAGACTGTATTCTTCTCACACCAAACCAGAGTTAGTGTCAGTAGACAGCAAACATGAGTGTTCACAGATGTGGTGATTTCTAAAGTAAGCTGAAAGGCTTGGAAAGCAACATACTTGAGTTAGAGCTTCTTTGGACAGACAAGTTATTGTGCAGAGTACTGAATAGAGATATAGGGGACTTGATTTTGAATACCAGAGTCATCCCTTTCTTTGATTTTGTAAGTCATTAAACTATCTGGGTGCAATTGGCCATATGCAAATCTTTAATTCCTGTTGTCCTATTTCAAAAGACATTGAAGAAATTAGCATTTTAAATATGTATTTTTTTATAACTTTATCTCTGATACTTTAGACTCAACAATCCCGTAGACACAATCACAGAATCCTTTAAGCAAGTGTCAGACCTTGGGAAATAAGGCATGGTCGTATCAATGATTCAAGACATGTTCTTTGAAATCATATAGCCCTGTGTTCCTGGAGGACGTGCTAAAAGAATTATCCCCTGATAACTCTTGAAATCAAATAGCTCTTTGCCATTTAGTTACAATGTGACTTTGGAAAGAATATATTACCTCTTGAGACCTAATTTTCTCATTTATAACTTAATTGATTTAGTATAATTAATTAATTATACTAAATTTGTAGGATTATTATAAGAAGTAAATAACATAATGAATAAAAAATTTATCATAGTACCTCTATGACATATTATAATTCTACTTGGATAGTTATATAATTATTATTTCACATCTGCTATCTTATTTAAAAATTGAAGCTTTTAATGGGAAGGAAAAGGGTAGAAGAGATGATCTATGTGGAGAGAAAACAAAATGTGACAGTTGTTTCCAACTAGAAGCCCAGTTTATTTAATATCCAGGCTGGCCTTTCCCCAGATTCCCCAGATGTCCCTCCCCTACCTGAGTTTAACAAACATTTATTTTCACTTAGTTCACCTGAGACAAATTAAGGAAGGGACTTAGGGATTTGGTGCTTGGAAAGCTCTGTCAGTTAAGGAATCTAAGATCTTTATATCAGATTCCTTAACTGATGATATAAAGACTCAAGGGATTTTCCTTAAAAGAACACAATTAAGAGGTCAGCGATGTCCTAGGAAGCTGCCTACTTTTCTGTCTCTCATTTCATTGCCTTTTGTTATCCTAGAAAGTGATTTTTTTTTTATTTTCAGGGATGGCGCTTCCTAACTCTCCTCCTCTTTGCCTTTTTCCTTTACTGGCAAGACTAAGGGCTTTAGTGCTGCCAGTAAAATAGTACTGTGAACTCATAAAACCAACATTCTGAAAATAAAGCTGAATCTCATGGAACAGAAAAAAAAGGGGGGGTTGTGGAGCCAAGAAAATTCCTTAAGGAGACAAAATACCTACTAGTGTGAAAAAAGAAAGAATGAATAAGAAAGGACGGCGGACCCAAGGAAGTAGAATTGGTAGAAAATAGTTGCTTTTTTATTACAATGTCATGATTTGAGTCACAGAAACACTATACGAAAGGGGATAACTCTTTTAGCACGTCCTCCAGTAAATACTTTTCTGAAAAGCTTCTCCCAACAATAATTCCTGGCAGGTCTGCCAGCGTTTCCTCTCCTCCTTTCTTTCCCTGAATTCAGAATTATCTGATCTCATCATCAGTGCTTTCTGCAACGTTCTGCAAATAAAGATGCTCTTGAGTACCCATAAAAAGTCAGTGCAATGATAAAGCCTATCACTTAGGCTTCTCTAGGGCCAGTTGGCTGCCTAAGCAAATATTTAAAAAAGAGGAACCACTAATTAAATTTGTGATCTAAGATCATGCTTGATTCATGAGAATAGGGTCCATATCTATATTTTTCTCCATTATATTTACAGTTTAGAGTTGGCATATAGAAGATACCCCATACATTTGTTAAATGGATGGATGGATGGATGGATGGATGGATAGATAGATGGATGGATGGATGAAATATTGACTAAAATATGAGGCTACTTCTGGCTGTGGAGGGCATGCTCATGCTTTTCTTTTTCTCCTGAGGGCAGGTGGAATAGGAAATCTTATATTGCTCTGTGGCTTCTGTGGTCTGTGTTATATCACACTGCCAATCTCACCTGTGAAGATTCCTGTACAATCTAAAAATGCTGCCAAACATATCACTATCTCTACTCCCTTTGTTGCCACTCCTGGAAGTATCTGCAAATAGTCTCTCTGCTAAAGAATACTCCTCTTTAGTTAGGGAGAAATATCTACATAAATGTCTTTCATTTATAAGAAACTTGTATTTCACCCAAATATAAATTGGAGCGTCATGTGGTCTAGTCTTTACAAGATATTGCAATCAAGAAAATACAAATTAGGGGCACCTGGGTGGGTCAGTCCATAAAGTGTCCAATGCTTAATTTCGGCTCAAGTCATGATATCAGGGTCGTGAGATCGAGCCTGGCCTCCAGCTCTGTACTGTGCATGGGGTCTGCTTTAGATTCTCTCTCTCCCTCTCCTTCTGCCCCCCACCCCCACTCACTCGTGTGTGCACACGTGCTCTGTCTCTCTGCTTCAAAAAAAAAACAAAAACAAAAAAAACTAGCAGCCAACATTAATTTAAAAATTTTTAATATTTTCTAGCAATTCTCAATCTTTTATTTTTTTTCAAACAATCTTTTACAGTCTCAGACAAGCCTAATCATAACCAAACACCTCTGATTTGTCTTTTACCATGTCTCACTTTTAGCATCTCAGTCTAACAGCTGCCTCAGAGCTTTTCTCTCTACAGCTCAGTCTCTACCTAAACCTCTCCCATCCAGCAAACCAAGTCTATAAGGCTCTTCTCATTTCTCTCCTTCCGCTTTTGTCTACCTTCATTTTCTCTCTCTCTCTCTTCTTTCTGATGAGTCAATCTCAATCCTTTTCAATACAAAGTCCCCATCGAGTTAGTCTGATCCTCTTCATAAAAACACATGACTGGAGTTGGTACATACAAAATTATCTTTGAGACAGGGAGAAGGGCTCTGAATTTTCACACATTACTAAGTTTTACAAATTATATAAAAATGGTTTTTAGCATAAGAAAACCCATAAATAAATGGAAAAGAGTGGAAAGGGAAGATAAGTGACTGGTGAGAGAGAGATATAGTTTCCAACAGAAAGTATTAGCCTTGCAAAAAAGCAAGATGATAAGGAAAAATGCTTAAAAGTTTAGGAAAGCCAGTGGAAGCAGAAATGAAAACAACTTGTGAAAAAATATGAAGCTTACACTGGAAAGAGAAGTGTAAGATTTTCACACTTGGATTCAGAGAGTGTAAAATAAACAATTGTGATGTCAGAGGGCTGAAACTGAGCACTGTTACCATTTGAACTTGGGAGTGGAGGAGACATGTGGAATCTAACCAGAAAAGACCAAATTAGTATACATTGTGAAGCACATGTTTGTAGCTGGAAAATAGACTTCTCTAATTCTGGAGATAGGGTAGGGAGAGGTGAATTATTGTACTGATTTTAGGGATGAAACATTGAAACCAAATTTGCTTCATTTCATATAAATTGGGGGTTAGCAACTGAGTTGAATACATATAAAATGCTACATGAACAAGCCACAGCTAGCTTGTTTTCCCAAAACAAGCAACGTAGTAAATGTAGTAAGTGCAATGTAGTAAACTGGCTTTTGCAAATATAACAATTTGGATGATTTATCTTGGAAAGAGGGCACTGAAGCCAATCCTGAGAGCAAGTTTGTGATTTAAAGAGGGAAACAACCACCAATCTTGGGACTGAGAATCATGATGGATGAATTTGTCAGGAATGAACATACATTGTCTTCTTTTTGAGGTCTTCTTTAAGATTTTATCATAAAGAATATTATCTCTTAATACCAAAAAAAAAAATCTGGAGGGAAACCCTACCTTTTATTGGTCCTTCACAACTCACAAATCCTTCAGATCACAAGGATTCCCAACTATTTCCTTTAACAGGGAATGCTTTGGTATTTACAAAAGCTCTTCAGAAGGTGGAATCTGGGAGAATATCCATCCCAATAAGACAAAAAGAATGAGCCATGTTGTTGGCTCATTACAGTTCACTTTGTTACTCATCACTGCTCCTTGAAACAAATTATTATTGAAAACTGTATCCACCCACTCCCATCCCAATCCTTTTGCTGTTCCAACCCAAGGGAGAGGTCCTGCTACTTTAGCTCATATACAATCTGCAGCTCTATGACTGAAACTCTGTCTGCCAAGAGGACTCTTGGGTACCAGACAGCATAGACACATCTTGAAAGAAAAGGTTTTCTGATTGTCCAAGAGGAAGGGAAAAAAAGAAAATACCAGCTCTGTCTACAAGATAATCAGAGGCACCAAATTACAATCCTCCTCCCAGAAGAAAAGAAACAGCACTTCTACTGAGGGTATAATGGAAGTATGTGTTTGTGACAATCTATGTTTGAGGATACATGACAGCCAAAGCACAACATGAATATCGTAAGTAGCTATTACTTAACTCCTTGGGGACGTGTCTTGTTTGTCTCTAGATCTCTCACAGCTCCTAGCACAGTTCCTTGCCTCTCAACTGTCACTGGCTAAGAGCATATTGGATTAGTTCATTACCAGGACAATGCCTTCAGAAATGAGGGATGGGTACCCTCTTATCCTTGTTGCACTTTAGATCAGTGATATCCAGCCTAAGAGAGTCCTGGGGCACAGGATTGGACTCCAGTCACAAAACTGGAAGAGCAAGTTACAATGAAGCCAACTGAGGAAACAGAACTCGTGGCGTCGGTAGGCATTGATGCCCTGCTCAGCACTTGAAAAATGCAAAAGGTGCCTATCACCAGACATATATCCAATTGATGCAGGATTGTTAGTTCAACCCTGCTGGGAAAATACGTTTATATTAGAACCAATTTATGAGGCGAAGTCCTTTGCCCCCATAACCTCTCATCCATCCATCAGGGGAACAAGCAGAACACTACAGCTCTGTCTGCAGACCAGACTTGTAATCAGGGCCAGGAGAGTAGAGAAGGAATTAGAGAGGCAAACACGTGTTTGTGGCAACTCCCTTCTCTGCAGACCTGTGCCCGGGGCTGGCCCCAAACACAGGGCGGCCACAACTTCTGTACCAGGACAGCATCCTGCTATACACAGCCAGGTCCAGGAGTGAGGGAAAACTGCCCACCCAGAGTAGATAATATCTGGAAGGAATGAGTATTTGGGAAAAGTCCCAGTGCTAGTTTAGGGCCAGCCAGTCTCCACCTTCTCTGGCCCCCTCCCACTGGTTCCTCCCCTTTCTGCGGCTCCAGTTCTTATAAAAACTCCACAACCTTTCACTAACAGCCTGCAGGAGCCTCTCTCCCCTCTGCTGCTGCACAAGCCAGTGAGACCAACCCACAGGACCACGGAGAGACCATGAAGAGCCTGCTCCTTCTCTCCATTCTGGCTGCCTTGGCCGTGGCAGCTTTGTGCTACGGTGAGAAGCCTTTCTCTGGTTTTGCTTTTCTGCCTCTGATTTCCATTTATTTCAATTTTTTCCTCTCCCTCCTCTTCTTCTTCCCTCTTTTGCTAATATAATCTTAAAGTACCATTAATTTAACATTTTTCCCAAGCTCTGTGGACACTGATTTGTTCCATCAAGTCTTTTTTACATCCTAAATATCCAGACTTTGGTAGGCAACATAACAGGCACGTCCTGTCTATAGTAAGTCATTGTACACCTAGAAACTTTGCTGTTTGGGAAAGAAGGTATCAAATTCCCAGCCCCCGAGTTCTCATTTTTAGGGATGTTTATTTATACTTTGGTAACAATTGGTTAAAGATATTTGTTAAATCACTCACCTTTAAGGAAATTAGTTTTCACAGGAGGTATTAAGTTTAGCCCTCAGCAGGGACAGGACAGTCTCCTAAACTTACTACATGTGTTCAGTGAATTAATTTAGAAACAAAGTTTGCATTTAAAGAATCTCAGAGAAAAATAGATGGTATAATTTTGATTGTCAAAAGATAAATTCTATAGTTTCTCTATGTTGTCTCTATGTTTCTCTGTGTTGTCAATTATATTTGTGTCTGTTCAAGGCTTATGAAAGAAAATCTGAAGCAAGATTATTTTTGGTCAATCTTATGTTTCAATTATCTGGATATTTAGATGTCCTTAAACCTCAATTACATTAACAACAATTTGTATTGTGCTTTGGACTCTTGAAATTATTCACATGCTTTCAGTAGCAGAGGATTTGGTTTCTTCATCTCCTTTTTAACTTTTTAAATAAAATCACTTGCTTACAAATAGAAACCTCCTATTGCCAAATTTACCTAATGTGCACAGGAAAGTGGTAGAAAGAAGAAAACTTGCTTTGGCGTCATCTCAGTTTTCTCCAATTGGCATCAGGCCCAGTGTGAGTCGTCAGCTGGAGCCAGTGGTTTCTGTGGCTGCCAGGTTAACACAGGTTCTTAAGAGGCTTTAGGAACCTCTTAGAAACCTATCTTGGTAGAGCCTGGCTGACCATCTCCCCACACTGGCTGGAGGACCTGGGCTATTTTTTGGACACTTCTGTCCCTTTCTCAACCCTGCTCTTGGACAGGTCCCAAATTAATCAGTGAAGTCTCTCTGGAAATTTGTATGTAGCGCTTAAATTATCTTCTTGCGCTAGCCTGAAGAGCTCAGAGTTCTGGGAAATTTTAGCCAAGACCATAGCCACTAGCTCCTTCAACATCAGAAAATAACTAAAATGTAGAGATACTCACATGAAGGACAGAGCTAGAAAAACAACTCATAAATCCTAAATGCCTGAAATTTGTAATAACCACACTGCTAAATATATTCTTTACATCTTTTTGGCTCTTTTCTCTCCTTCCTTCCCCAGATTTAGGCCATTGCCATGTGTGATAAATAATAATCATGGGAATCTTTCATTTTTTTATTCCAGAATCTCATGAAAGCATGGAATCCTATGAAATTAGTAAGTGAATATCTGATTTCTTTATTTAAACCTCATGTAACAAAGAATCCCTCTTCCTATTCTTAAATAGACAAAATGGTAATATATGGAGCTAATATAGGGAAGGGAATGAGGGCCTCTTTTAGAAAATTAAAATAAATTTTAAAATCTGATGGCTGTAAACATCACCGGATGAGCAATTGTTTAAGCTTGAAATAGTGTAATGTGGCATTAAAACTGCATTCATCAGAGTTGGAGGCATTTGGACATTTTAAGCTGGCATCACATCAACCACATGGATGGAAAAACAAGAAGTAATGACAAATGGCAAAGTATGGAATTAGAGGCCTAGTCAGCTGGGAAACCGCAGCCGTCAGCATTATGTTGAATGTTGTTGAATATCCGGACTTATAAAGACTGAGTATAGGAAGAAGTAACGTATCACTCTCATTTTCAATTTGTTCATTATTGTCATAATATTTACATAGTCCATTTCTGGTAATCTAAAGTTATGCTTTCTAAGTCCTCAGGACAGAGAGAATTTCTCCTTACAGGAATTAAAAACACACCGACTAGGAATACCAAATTGAGAAAGGCAAAGCGATTGCCTGAGGTGAAATAAACAAACAAAAATTGCTGTGGCCTATGTAACAAGTCTCTAAAAAACATATGCTCATCTCTTTTAATCAGGCAGTTTGTGCAATCTGCTTTATCTTTCCCTCTAACTTTTGTAGATCTCTAGTTACCTAACTAAAATGCATGAATGAATGAGTTTCCAAATATATTTATGTCAGGGAATATTCAAATATTTTCAACTACTCTTCCCCTAAAACTGCAACTACTTATTTTTTTCTTTTCAGATCCCTTCATTAACAGGAGAAATGCCAATACATTTATATCTGCGCAACAGAGATGGAGAGCTAAAGCCCAGGAGAGGTGGGTAACAAAACTTGATGAGGGGAGATCATTGTTCCACATTGATCCAGCATCTTGGATCTGAACGGAATGAGAAACAGGTTTTAATCATACATATTATTTCTAATTGTGTCCCAAAATCAAAGAATTTAAAAACAGTATACAGACAACTGAATTTCAAGACGACTAGCTTGTGAAAGACCCAGAAAGCAGAGGTAGAGAGGAGGGAAAGAAGGACAGAAAGAAAATTTCTATTTTTGTCAAAAAAAAAAAAAATCCCCCTGTTCCACCTTTCCCCCTGTTAAGTATCTCCAATATTGGGGGCTGAATAGGATCTCTCTCCTATATTTTCTTATTCTTTCTCCCCACCCCTTTCTTTTTTTTTTTTTTTTCTCACTCTATTTATGCTTCTCATTTTGGACCTCTTTTTTTCTTCCCTACTTTCTAGGATCAGAGAAACCACCAAGCCCGCCTATGAGCTCAACCGGGAAGCCTGTGATGACTTCAAGCTTTGCGAACGCTATGCCATGGTTTATGGATACAATGCTGCCTACAATCGCTATTTCCGGCATCGCCGAGGAGGCAAATGAAATTTAAAAAAGTCTCTTTCCTTCCAGAGCCTGGTGCCTGGTTTTGTATTCCTTTACAGTAGCATCATCGAACTACATAAACACATACAAATTGCTTATTTCTTAAATGTTCTTGTCTGGCTGTTGCCCTCCTTCCTGCCCCCCAGATCAATAAGCAATGAAAGTGCAATGTAGTGAAAGGTCAAAAGAGAATTAAGATGTGTGATTATTATTACATAATAAACTCTTGGATGGATACTTTCATTTTGTGAGTCTGATTTCTCGTGGAAAAAAAAATGCTGAGATATTTCAGTCATGGCCCACCTAATCCAGAATAGGACATTCCCTTAATCATATCCTAGTGATGATTAGAAACCTAACTACATAGAAGAATGAAACTCAGAAGACACTCAGCCATAATTTGTCTAGACTCTACCTTGGGACTGGTGAATGACTGCCTCCTATTTCTTGTTTTCCAGGCTTTTCAAACAGCATAGATGATTAATCATATGATTTTCCTGCTCCCAAACTTTAAATGGTCCTATTCTTTCTGTGTGGATTCCAGGCTCTATCCTGGTTCAGCACTCTCATCACGATTTCTTGAATGCCATCATTTCCTAAGATGTCACAGTTGAGACTCACTTAGGCCAAGAAAATGTCTGTTTTCACAATCACCAGAGATTTTTTCAAGAATTCAGTAGTGGAATTTTTGAGCTGGACAAGATTCTATAACTCCCTTATGCCTGGTTCGCCAATGAGGAAATGAGGCCTCAGAGTCCCCTGCTTGGTAGTTTGAGACAGAGACCAGGACATCTCAATCCCACTTCAGATTTTGCTCTTCTCTGCCATGAGAAGAGCAACTGTGCATGCCCAACTTTTACATCCATTCCTTTTGGTAGGCCCACTGCCTTCATTTCCTTAGTGAATGATCTTTTTTATTCCTCAAAATCCAGCTCAAAACTCAAGTACTTTATGGAATTAGTAATGATTAAATCTGCCCACCTCCTATCACACTACCCAAGCCAGTATCTAGCTTACACGGATACATATAAAGAGTCAAGTTACAATTATATTATTCAATTCATATATTTTTTAAAGATTTTATTTATTTATTCATGAGAGAGAGAGGTAGAGACATAGGCAGAGGGAGAAGCAGGCTCCCTGTAGGGAGCCTGATGTGGGACTTGATCCCAGGACCCCAGGATCATGACGCGAGTCAAAGGCAGATGCTAAAACACTGAGCCACCCAGGTGCCCTCAATTCAGATTTTATTTTTTTTAAGATTTTTATTTATTAGGATCCCTGGGTGGCGCAGCGGTTTGGCGCCTGCCTTTGGCCTGGGGCGCGATCCTGGAGACCCGGGGTCGAATCCCACGTCGGGCTCCCGGCGCATGGAGCCTGCTTCTCCCTCTGCCTATGTCTCTGCCTCTCTGTCTCTCTCTGTGTGAATATCATGAATAAATAAATAAAATCTTTAAAAAAAAGATTTTTATTTATTTATTCATGAGAGACACACACAGAGAGAGGCAGAGATATAGGCAGAGAGAGAAGCAGGCTCCATGCAGGGAGCCTAATGTGGGACTCGATCCCGGGACTCTGGGATCATGCCTTGAGCCAAAGTCAGACGCTCAACTGCTGAGCCACCCAGGCGTCCCAATTCATAGTTTAATTAAAGTTTCTTTTTATGTATATTTCTTTGACTAACATTATGGTGAGAAATGGCAATTATTGGTTGGTACTATATTCTGTTCACAAAGGATTTTCAATGAAAGCTTAATAAAAAAAGACTGGCTAGTCATCCCTGGGAGTGATCACCCAGTTTTGAAACTGTTACATTCATCATAATAGCATGTGTTATTTAATTTAAACCATCATTATATTAATATAATGATGAGTGTTTTATCATTTTCTGAGCTATTTTTCATGTGATAACTCATTGGGTCTTACAACAGACTAGAAGATAGATGATATTTATTAGATGGTAAAATTGAGACTCAGAGAGGTAACTTTCTGAAGACATTTTAGTAAACGCAGTGGTGTATCACTCAGGTTGAGATATTATTCCCCTGGCCACCAGATATATTGACAGCTGATGATTCCCAGCTAAGGACATGTGTGCAATTCTCTACAGATCTCTAGAGCTCTCTTGTGTGCATCTCTCTCCCCTCTTGTACTCTTCTCTGTGATCATCAGCCACTTCTCTTTACTCTCTGCTCTTTCAATTTAGAAAGACCATAAAGTTCTGCTGGGTTCTATTTTCTATCCTACGGCCTGTAAACTTTCCAATACATTGAGGTACCTATGGGACTCATCCTCATTTGCATCAGTGTCAAGGAATACAAAGGAAGGCATGAAATGGGGGGACAGGAGAACAAAAAAAAACCCAATGGGACATTGAAAACAAATGGCAAAATGATAGACTTAAACCTATCACAGTAATCTCATTATATATAGTCTAAACAGTCCAGTTATTTTTTGGCTTTACGTATAGTACAGATCTTATTGGTTATTTTTTTATTATTTTTGCTTTAAACAATTATTTTTTAAAAGGCTTGGATAATACAAAAGAACATCTCATGCATTTAGCCATAGTAGTTTCCATTTCCGCAGCTCCTCATTCTTCTGTATACATCCAGATTTCCATCTGGTCCCATTTTTCATCTGCCAGATAGACTTCCTTTAACATTATTTATAGTGAAGGTTGTCTGGATTCTTTCTGTTTTGAAACTTTGCCTTCATATATGAAATATGTCTTCACAGCATATCAAATCCTATGTTGTAAATTGTTTCTCTTTTAAGATGTTCCACTGTCTTATAGTTTGCATTATTTTTGCTATAAATCTGTCATCATTCTTTTCTTTATTCTTCTGTATGTACTGTGTCTTTTAAGTCTTGCAGCTTCTAAGGTTTTTCTCTTTATCACTGGTTTTGACCAAAGTTATTATAATGTCCCTTGTTATGCTTTTCCTTATTTGTCTTGTTTTTGAGGTAGGATTTAGTGATTCATCAGTAGCATGTAACATCCAGTGCTCATTACATCACATGCCCTCCTTAATGCCCATTACCCAGTTACCCTATCTCCCCTCCAACAACCCTTAGTTTGTTTTCTATAGTTAAACATCTCTTATTGTTTGTCTCCCTCTCTGATTTTGTCTTATTTTGTTTTTCCTTCCCTTCCTCTATGTTCATCTGTTTTGTTTCTTAAATTCTACAATAAGTGAAATCATATATTTATCTTTCTCTGACTGACTTATTTCACTTAGCATAATGCCCTCTAGTTCCATCCATGTGCTTGCAAATACTTTCATTTTTATAAGTTGCTTTTTCTCTGTGTATTTAATTATTGACAGTTTCTTTTAATGTGTCTACAGGCTTGCTAACTTATCTTCAATAGTCTAATTTACTGTTAATCCCATCTAGTGCATTTTTCACTTCAGACATAATTTTCACTTACAGAAGTTTGATTTGGGTGTTTTCATATTTTCCATGTCTTAACTTTTTTAACATCTTAGATATAGTTAGGATAACTATTTTAATGTCCTTGTTTGCTAATTCTAATATCTGTGTTACTTCCATATTGGTTTTGATTGGTTGATCATTCTACTTGTTATGGATCATAATTTCCTACTTCTTTGAATTCTGGGTAATCACCAGACATTGTAAATTTTATTTTATTTTTTGTTTCTGGATAATCTTGTATTTCTGTAAGTATTCTTAAGCTTTGTGGGATGCAGTTAAATCACCTGGGAAAAGCTTCATCGTTTTTAAATTTTGCTTTTAAAATGAGACCAACTCAGTTTATAATCTAGGGCTAATTCCTTCCTCCACACTGAGGAAAGACTTTCTGAGTGCTGCACCCAATATCCCATTACTGGGTGGTAGGAATAGGCAACAATACCAACACTGAGTTAGTGCCAGCTTCTGTTCCCTCTATTCCTCTTGGATGACTATTTTCTTATATTTATGTGCCAATCAGTTCTCTTCTGCATAGCTAGATATCTAGAGATCTCCCTCTCAGTAACTCTCTCCTCTCCAGCAATTTTCCATGTAAATTGTAACCCCCATATTCTCCTAGGACTTTCAATTCATCTTGACTCAAAACGTCCACCATATTTCACTTTGGTTCCCTGCTCCCTGAGTCATGCCCTGGAAGCTCTCTTAAGGCAATAAACTGAGGCAATCACAGGACTCAATTTGCTTGTTTCTCATCCCTTAGGGATCACCATCATCTTTCATTGATTGATGTCCAGGGTCTTGAAAATCATTGTTTCATATGTATTATCTGTTTTCTTTAGTTATTTCTTTAAAAAAAAGAGTAAATCCCATTTGAGATATTGTCTAAAAGCTCACTATCAGACTACTCTGAATGGTCATCTCAGCCTCAGAGTTTCCTCCTAGAATTGACTGACATATTGATTGGAATTGTACAAAAGCTCAAATGTTCACCATGCCTAGAACTATGTTCCTCATCTCTCTCATGTTGGACACAAAAGTACTTCCCTATAAACCATCTGCACACAAATCTCCAAGCCTTAGAGTTTGTTTACCAGGAATCTCTGTGATAGTCATTTAGTTGGTAAATAGGGGGACCAGGGTCTTCCAGATCCAGACTTCTTATTTTTTCAATTATACAATAGTTTTTGAGCTGTCAAGGAGCTCAGCAATAACCTAATTCAACCTCCTCATTTTATGCTGAGCAATTTGAGAGCTCAGAGACTAAATGACTATCCCAAGGGCAGGTAATTTTATTCTCTTGAGAAATTCACTTGTACTGACCTCATAACAGCCAGTTTTCAGAAAGGGTTATGTACAAATGGTCCCTATATTGTACCAACCTTTCATTATATAGAGTCACACTTTCCACCCTGATGAAGCTGTCTGAATGTAGTTTCAAGTCAGTCAAAATTTTTATCTCTCCACCTTCTCTGTTCCATTTCTTTTTTTGAGATACTTTTGTTTTTCAGAGCTAGGACACATGAAGTGACAGGTCACAAGCCTTATTTTCTTCCCCTTTTATGAGCTTGGTAAGTAAGGCCTTTCATGGAGTAGTATATCCTGGGAACCAAAAATGCTTAAACACAGGCAGAGTACTCTTTTTACACCCCATTAAAGCCATCTTACATTTTAGCATAGTGTTTAAGAATAAGAACTTTGGAACTCCTAGCTTCACCACTTAGAACTGAAATTCTTGGGAAAGTTAATTAATCTCACTGGGCCTCAATTTCCCTATCTGTAAAATAAGATTATTCTAGTATCCACCTTAATATTGTTGTAAATATTAAATAAATGAAATATGTGTGAAGTGCACAAAGCACTGTCTGGCATAGAACAAGTGCTTAATAAATGTTAGCTATTTCTACTTTTATTGTCTATTGGAATATTACTATTATTGCAATGTACTACACTCTGCATATTAAAAAAATGGCAAGACAATTCTTCTTTGAGGATTCTCACTTATACTTAGAAAGCAGCCAGCAGGACTTACAGCCAAAAACTGCTGATAGCACCAGCCAGCTTGTACCTCTTCCACTCTTCCTCAATTCTCCCTGTGCTATATATACCTGTGCTGATGAAACATGTAGTTTCAAAATAATAAGCCAGGGAAGTTCATTTTTATGTAAGGAAAATTCATTATCTCAGCTTTTATGTTTAACTGGGTTTAGAACTCATGCAGAACTACTAGAACTATTTTTACATAGTCATAAAAGCACATATATTAGAAGAGTTAAAGTTATATACTTAAATAGTAGTATTAGTGGCATATTTAAGCACTATTTAAATCCCTATGATTACCTTTTCAATAAAGAAAATCTGCAAGTAATCTGTTGCTCTACCTCTGAGTTCTTGAGTACCTTGATTTTCCATCATTTCTAGCCTTTCTTTCACTTCTTAAATTCTAATGCTCTAGCCCAGTTCTATTAGAAATAGAATTCTAATGGAAGAAAATTCTATACTGAATTTATTTTGATTTTGAACCCTGAAACTTTGCCTAGATTGCCTCTGTTTTTTTATTCATGAACTAGGGTTCTATTTCATCCTAAATGGCCCTCCTCTGGAATCCAGACATGGCTACCTCTCTGACTACTGGATATATCTTCTGCTATGCCCCACCCCCCAGAGCAATAAGAATCCCTGGCAATTGGTGTTAATTCAGAACAGAACATATTAATCCACTCCATTTTCTCTGCAGAATGAGGTATCTTTATCCATGATGTGTTAAACACTCTTAACTACCAATATTATGCAGTGGTATGTCCATAGTAGGAAAACTACTTGGGTCTGAGAACCAAGATAAAGAAGCAGGAGTGGCTCTATTTGTTGTTTTTGTAACCCACATGAAGAATTTATACTTTCCCTTCTTATAATTTTAGTGTCTGTGGGTTGGAAATCCTGATTCATACAGAGAGAACAATTTTACCGCAAGACATTGAAAAAGTCCCATTTAAACTCTAGAGGCTGTTCACATCAGTCTCTTCATGAGAAGAGAACAGTTAGCAAGTAACAGGGTCATCTTTTCTCAAGGGGGTAATTGAACATGTTTATCAACAGAAGATAGGGCTTCTAATTGTAAGAAAGGGAGAGTACATCGGATATCTAGGTAATCCATTGGAATATCTCTTGGCATTTCTCTGCCCAATTGTGATAGCAAAGGGACAAATACACCAACGAGGTCTGAGGAGGGCATGGTGATGAGTTCACAACTCTCAGGAATGGGGATCTATTTCATTTAGTAAATTAAACACATAGACCAGTATATGTGTTAACTAAGAGTAAGGCCATCAAGAATGGGTAGTTGAAGAGTGAAACGAATCTTAATAGTGACCTTACAACCATCTGCAGCAGCAGGGGCTATAGCTTGTCCTACTAACCTTTATAAGTATTCTATTTTGCTCCAGGACTGAACTAAATTTCAAACATGAGAATATACCAAAGGAGAAATTATAGAGCTGAGAAAGAGATCATTGTTACACTAAAACTTGGAAATACATTTCTATAAAACAGCTACAGCATCTAGGAAAAAGTGACTAGATTGTAATTTTTTCCTGAAAAGGAGACCAACTGGAATTCAGTAGAATTCTGGAATATTTTGTATGAAAAAAGTAGATGTAACAGGGCAAGTGTGGATTGAAATTAATTTTATGGTGCTTTGCTCAGATCCTTTCAAGGACTGAGGCATTCAATCCCGCATATCCCAGCAGCTGAGAGCTTTCAGTGGGCTGAGTCCCTCTCCCAAAATTGCCCTCAGCTGAAGAGAACAGCTCACTCCAAGTCATGAAACAGCCCACATCTCGAAACTGACTAACCCAAGGGCCAACCCTTTCCCCTGACGCTGGTATCTTCCAGTCTTGTGACTCCTTCTTTCTTATCTTCCCTTCCCCTTGCAAGCTCAATATTAAGATGTCAGGATGTGCTTGGCTTAATTGCTCAGGTTATGATTATATGTATACACACACACACACAAATACAGCAGAGGTAAGATATGGAAATCTTTTGGTGGACTCTAAATTCATCCTGAGATTGAAATTGGCCCCAACCTTTTCTGATTTAAAATGTAACCCCCCCCCTCCCTCAAGTTATCCTTAGGTTGATGCTAGGGACTACATTATGAGACTCATCTATTAATTTCTCTAGAGAAATAAACTAGGTAACCTGTTGGGGGTTTTTCCATCTCTCATTTCTCTGAATTCAGGCATTGAAAGCTAACCAACAAACAAGAAAGCCAGGAACAGAAGTCATCTGGGGTTGTTAAAACATGAGGTTAAGCTTTGAAAAATACTGTTCAAGAAATGTGCTCTTTTCACAGTTAACACAGAAGATTTTTATGGTGCTTGCCTAGAAACACTCTGATTCCTTTACTTTGGAGAAAGCAATACACAAAATTTGTCTCTACCCATTTCATCTAAGGATAATGCCCACCCCTTCTGACCACAAACATAATAGAAAAATAATCTGCATTCTGCCTTTAGATACAGTTTTTAAACATTCTGAGAGAGAAGTTTCCTCCTTACAAGAAGTCTTGGAAAAAGTTCCTAAAGATAGTGATTTTGTATTATAAAAATATTCAAGGAAAATCATAAGTGCTATGACTTACCCCTAAGAGTGAACTAGACCTCAAAAGTGAGAGCAAAGAAGTTGCCATAGAGCTGAGAAAGAGGAGATAAAGTTTCTTAACTGTACACACATTTCTATACACACCCATGCTATCCAGGAAAAGGTGGCTAGAATTATGAAGTTTAGTAGAAGCATAAGGGCTAGTAGCACCCATCTCTTTGAAAACATAAAAGGAATTAAGAGTCAGAAGAAAAAATGAAGCAAATTTAGTGTTTCCCAAACAAGTATTCTTAAAGAACGATGTTCCAGTCAATGTCTTGCCAAAAGTTGTTTTATACCAAATAATGTCTATTGTTTTGCATAATCTATTGCTTTTACATAACCTCTTTTTAAAGATATATATATATATTTATATGAAATATATAGCAGTCTCTGTTTCTGTCTCTCTGTCTAAAATAAAAATATTTTTTAAAAAAAGAAAATTTTCTTATATCGAATCAATTTGAACATTTTGGTATTAATTCTCTCTAGAATAAAACGGAGTACATATATATGCATATATTCAATTGCCTCATTTCTCGTTTTTTCTTTTCAAACTTCTACATTTGATAAGCTGCTCGGACACATTCACACTTCCATGCATCTCTTCTATCCACCCCCCCTCTTTTTCTTTAGCAAACAGAAATACAACTTTCATTCATTTGTAAAATAAATTTTTCTAATCATGAGCATGCTAACCTGGTACGTCAGCCATGGTCTGAGAAATACATGGTGACCAGGAAGTCACAGCTCTCAGGAATGGGGGTCTATTTCACTTACCAATTCAAATATTTCTTCTATGCTAATGCAAAAAATAACCCGCTGTTATATGTTCCATTTACCATGAGTCTAGGACAGAAAAGCTATAAAATTCCTTTTTATTATTTTATTTTGCTGTAGTAAGCACAATTAACATAAGATCTACCCGCTTAATTTTTTAAGTGTCTTGTTGTCTATAGGTTCAATGTTGTACAGCAGATCTGTAGAGCTTATTCATCTTGCTTAATAGAAACTTTGTACCCTGGATTTATAACTCCTCAAACCACCCCCCTAATCCTTGGCAAGCACTATCTTCTCTTCAATTATATGAATTTGACTATTTTCAGATACCCTATATAAGTAGAATAATGTGATATTTTTCTATGACTGGCTTATTTCACTTAGCATAATCACAAGATTCACCCATGTGCACATTGAAGAATTTTCTTCCTTTTTAAGGTTAAATATTCCATTGTATGTATATACCACTTTTTCTTCATCCATTCATCTGTCAATTCATTTGTCTTAAATTAGTTCTTATTTTATGACCGAATATGTTTTATGAACTAATATCTTGAAGAAAGTTCCATATATGCTTGAGAAGGATGTGTATTCCACTGCTATTGGGTGGGATTTTCTGTACAAGCGTATTAGGTCTAGTTGGTCTATCACATTATTCAAGTCCTTTGTTTTTTTATTAATCTTCTGCCTGGATGTTCTGTCCATTATTGAAGTGGAGTATTCAAGTCTCCTACTATGATTATGCATAAATCATAAGGGTGGAGACTTCATGAATGGGAGGTTGGTGCCTTGTAAAAGAGGTTCCAGACAGATTTTTAGCCCCTTGCTGTCTGAGGACACAGGAAGAAAATGCTGGCTATGACTCAGAAAGAAAACTTCACAAGAATGTGACCATGCTAGCACTTTGATCTCAGACATCATAGACTCCAGAACTCTGAGAAATAAATTTCTGTTAAATTAAAATGTATACCTGTTCTGAGATATTTTGTTATATCAGCCCAAATAGACTAGGGCAGTGTTTAAATCATTTACTTTTAAAACAAATATTAATAGAGAAGGATTGACTATTGGCATTTTTAAGATATTTTCTCTTAATTTTACAGTTCTTTTGTCTGTCTTTTCCTCTGTTGCTGTCTTTTTTTTGTGTTGACATAGATATATATATCATATATATCATATACATGAGGTACATATGTTTATATATATTTTATAGGTATATGTTTATATATGTACTTTTGTCTTGATATGATTTGATTCCTTTCTATTTTTCTTTTTTGCTATATATATATATATATATATATATATAGTCACCTTAGAGCTTGCACAAAATATCTTATCTTTGTAATAGTCTATTTTAAGCTAGTAAGCTTAAAATTAGCTATTTTAAACTAGTAACGTTTCCTATGGGTGTCTGAGAAATCCTCAAAAGTGGACTCTATTCGGGCTTGACCCTCCCCAAACCCCATCCCACCCTATCCCCAGGTCTGGGGCTCTCTGGATGGCAGCAAATCGGGAGTTCACTGCCTAAGAGGATCCTAGAGTACAGGGTTGCGCCCAGTCCGTGTCTGCCGAGTGTCTCCTCATTTCATTTGAGCTCCAGTTTGCCCAGAGATGGGCAGAAGGGTGGGATTGGCTCACCCACCTTTCAGATTCTGCAATAAAGCAGTGTGAGGGGGAAAAAAAAACCCACATACAAAAACCCTACACTATAACTTCTCTCCCTCCATGCATTTTATGTTATTGTTGTCACGATTTGCATCTGTTCATATTATGTATCTTTTAATGTGTTTTTAGTTATTTTGATACTTTTAACTTTTTTTAAAGATTTATTTATTTCTTTATTCATGACAGACACAGAGAGAAACAGAGAGAGAGAGAGAGAGAGAGAGAGAGAGAGAGAGGCAGAGACACAGGCAGAGGGAGAAGCAGGATCCATGCCGGGACCCTGACGCGGGACTCGATCCTGGGACTCCAGGATCCCACCCTGGGCCAAAGGCAGGCGCTAAACCACTGAGCCACCCAGGGATCCCCCCTTTTGACTTTTAAACTAGAATTAAAAGTGATTTATCAACCAGAAGTACAGTAATACAGTATTCTGTATTTGTCTATAGATTTACTTTACCAATGAATTTCAAACTTTCTTATTCCAGCATTTTGCTATTTAGCATCCTTGTATTTCAACTTGAAAAACTTTCTAGTATTTTTTTAAAGATTTTATTTATTTATTCATGAGAGACAGAGAGAGAGAGAGAGAGAGAGAGAGAGAGAGAGAGGCAGAGATATAGGTAGAGGGAGAAGCAGGCTGCCAGCAAGGAGCCTGATGCGGGACTCAATCCCAGGACCCTGGGATCATGACCTGAGCCAAAGGCAGATGTTCAACCATTGAGACACCCAAGTGCCCTTCTAGTATTTCTTATAAAATATGTCTAGTGGTGATGAATTTCCTCACCTCTTGTGTGTGTGTCTGTGTGTGTGTGTTTTGTGGGAATTTCTTTGTATATATTTTTTTGGTCTCAGCCTTTTTTCTCCTTCATTTTCAGAAGATAATTTGCCAGATATATTATTCTTAGTTGGCAGATTTTTCCCGTTAGCACTTTGAATATATCTTCCCATGCCCTTCCGACTTGTGAAGTTTCTGCTGAAAAATCCCCTTATGAGGGTTCCCTTTTATGTGACAAGTTTTTCTTTTTCTGCTTTCAGATTCCCTCCTTGTCTTTGACTTTTGAAAATTTGATTGTCTTTGACTTTAGAAAATTCTGATATATCAGAATACAGGCAGTCCTCAAGTTATATTGGTTTGGCTTACTTTTTTTTTTTTAACTTTACAGTGGTGCAAAGACAATACATTCAGTAGAAACTACACTTTGAATTTTGAATTCTAATCCTTTCTCAGGTTAGTGATATGTAGTATGATACTCTCTCATGATGTGGGGCAAATTGCAGTTCCCACTCAGCCACGCAATCACGAGAGTATATTTACAACCATTCTGGACCTATACAACCATTCTTTTTTCATTTTCAGTACATAGTCAATAAATTACAATAAATTTCAATAAGTTAAAGTGAGATATTCAATACTTGTTACACTTTGTGTCAGATGATTTTGTCCAACTATAAGCCAACGTATGTGTTCTAAACATGTTTAAGGTAGGCCATGCTAAGCTATGATGTTCAATAAGTTAAATGTATTAAATACATTTTCAACTTATAATGGGTTATCAAAGCATAATTCCATCATAAGTTGAGGAAGAGCTGTAGATTTTTTGAAGGTTTATCTTACTTGGGTTTTTATTGGGCTTCTTGAATCTGGATGCCCACTTCCTTCCCCAGATTTGGAAAGTTTTCAGCCATTATTTCCTCAAATAAACTTTTGGTTCCTTTCTTTTTCTCTTCTTCTTTTGTGATTCCAATAATGTGTATATTGGTCTTCTTGGTGGTGCTCAATTAGTTCCTAAAGCTTTCTTTACTATTTTTCATTCTTTTTGCTTCTCTGGATGAATTATTTCGAATTACCTGTCTTGAAGTTTACTCATCTTTCTTCCCCTTGATCTAGTCTGTTATTGAACCCCTCTAGTGAATTTTTCAGCTCAATTGTGTTCTTCAGCTTCATGACTTCTGTTTTGGTACTTTTTTCATACTTTCTATCTCTTTGTTGCAATTCTCTTTGTTCATGCATTGTTTTCTTGACCTCAATGAGCATCTTTATGATAGTTATTATGAACTCTCTCTCAGGTAGATCATATAATTCCATTTCATTAGGGTTGGTTTCTGGAGACTTATCTTGTTTCTTTGTTTAAAACAACTTTGCCTGATTCATTTCCCTTAATTCTCTGTTGGTGTCTGCACATTAGACAAAGCAAGCACTTGTCCCAGTCTTCATGTACAGGCCTCATATAGAAGAACAGCTTCATCTATCAACCAAGCCAGAGATTCTGGGGGTCTTTATTAATTAATTCCTTTCCTTCTCAGAAAGAAGTAGGCAGCTGTGGTTTTTATACTCTTGCTCTGTACTGAGTTGGGAAAGCAGAGGGAGGTGTATCTATGGTGACTGCCAGGCCAAACCATTATTTCCATCCTTCCTCATTGGCTAGACTGTGCTGGACCCATAAAAGCTCTAAGACTGGCAAAATAGATGTCAGTTTTGGGGGAAGTCCCAGAGAGCTTGGGATGCTAAATGCATGGATCAACTCTTTTCCTACTGTGGGAGAAGCTGAGACCTGGGATTTTTTTCATCTGCTTATCCTGTGCTAAGCTGGGGAGAATATCTATGACATCTACATACTTTAACCCACCATCTTCATCCTCCCTCAGCAGCTACACTGTGCCAGACCCATCAGATATCCAAGACTGGCAAGACCAACAGTTGTTAATTCTTTGGTCAGCCTTAGAAAAGTTGGGGCACTAGACACATGGATCAACTTTTTCCTCCCGGAGGTATAATTGAGAGCTGGCATTTTTCCATATCCTAATCACTCTATGCTGAGCAGGGAGAAGGACCTATTGCACCTACCAGTCTTAGCTGTCATCTCCATTTTCCCCCAGGTGGCTAGGCTGTGCCAAACTTGTCAGATTTACAAGACTAGTAAGACAGAAACCAAGCTTCTGGGTAGCCCCCTCAGAAAAGTTTGGATGCTGGATTTACAAACTAAGACCTTCCCTCCCCTGGGAGAAGCTGGGAACTGAAGAGTTTCTCCAGATCATATGGCTGTGCTGGGGACAGGGACTCCAGTGTGAGGGGGTCCCAAGTTTCTCTACCAGCTTCGTGAGTCTGGCTTTGTGTTTGCTCTGGGTACATCAGCCTTTCAATTAGTTTTGGGTTACTCACAAAGGGAATTTGTAAATTGTTGCTGCATGGTGTTTATGGGGAGAAGGCATGTCCAAGACCTTCCACTTCACCATCTTGCTTATGTTACACACACTTAACTCATCTTTTTCTAAATACATTCTAGTTTATTAGTATCTGTCCTCTAGGACCCAGTATGAAGCACAAAACATTGTCTGATGGCTTTAGAGTGCAACTAACTGTGACTGCTCATGACCCTAACCTTATTGCACTTATTGGGAGTCTAAGTCTTCATTTATTTCTCTCATGGTTGCTTCTCTTGGCCTGTTAAAGCCTTCAGGTATTTTTGACACAAATTGCTAGCAAACCATAACTTCACCCATCCTGTCCTTTTGAGTATATTTTATAATCTAAACGCAAAGTAGATTTTATTGTTTTTCAAATGTCATCTTAAATTCAATAGTTGAGATAACTTTGTCACTTATTAGTTCTTTATAGAGATCTGACTTGCTTGAAAATCTGATGAAAGTCATTTATACCTTTGAATAAAATATCTTCTCCAATAAAGATTAGGAACAGATTCATCAGAAGGAATGAGCCAAAAAGGGTGAGGAAAGGCAGCATGAGGAAAGCAGAGTTAGCATTAAAATTCACTTCAAAGCTAATCGTATCACCTGCTGTGGCACTGTATTCTCATTAATGTAACCTGCTATATTGGAGTTCCCATTGCAGATTTAGGGAGCCAATAAATTCATTACATATGCTATCTGAGGTCATCGCTTGACCCTATTTACTTTATTCTCTTATCATTCAAAATGCCTGAAGGAGTTATTAGGTGCTACATAATGATTGGCTAACATATAATGCACTATAAAACCACTAATTGGGCCAAAAGGACAGAATGCAAAGAAAGGTAATTAAAAGTTTATAGTAAGACAAAGTCTCCCAGGTGAAATGTCTTTTAGAGTATTTCCCAGAGTAGGCCTTATTCCTCCCCACCCCAGAGATTTGAGTTGGTGTTGGGAAGGGACCAACATGTGCTTTGGCATAGGAAGACCTGAGACCAGGTCAGCCTGAGCTAGAACTCTGACAAAGAAGGAAAATATTATCTTAAGCATCCAACTTTTCCTTTCCAGTTGTCTCTTTTTCTATCTACTCCCTCCCCACTACTGGCCCAAACAAGTTTGCCTTTGTCTTTCTGAGATGTGTGCATTTTAAAAATAGAATTTGGAGAGGATTATGTACACACACACACACACACACACACACACACACACTAGTCTCAAATAGTGACCTTAAAGACAGCAAGACAAACTCCTGAAAAAGATGTTTTGCTGCAGGGCTCCCAGAGTACATCTCAAATCATATGACAAAGTAGCAACCTAATCTATGGACAAGTAAAGAGGCTCATTACCAGCAGAACTGTTAGGCAGGTTTCTCAAGAGTAAGGAAAAGAAGAGGCTCAGACTAACCTGGTCTCTGAGGAATTCTTTAGATGAAGGGGAACCTGAAGCTTATCTGGACCCCTGGGAAGTACTCATTTCTAGAGCCCCTACATTTCCCCAGTATATATAAGAAGTCAGAATTGATTTGAAAGAGAAGCAGGCTGGGGTTAATACCTAGAATGTCAGCTGTAGATGTAGACCTAACTAGAAATGGTATTTGCATATGTTTGCCTGAATGTATGTCATGAGAAAAAGAAGAGAAGCAATCTCAATGCAGATAACCTCCTCTCCCCCAGCTCAGTGCAAACACAATCAAGATCTTCTCCACATGAGCTCTGACCTTACTTCTGCCAAAGGAGCCATGGATATATGGTATTAATTTTCCATTTTTGTAAATGAATTTCTTTTAAATGCTTTCATACATATACATCATTTCCACTGGTATTAACAGCATCTATAGGTTATAAGCAAAGCAGTTATTATTATCCATAATCAAGAAATGTGAAAACTAAAACATTACTAGGTTAAAGTCATAAGTAAGTTAAAACCAAAACCAGCACTGAAACTCAGTTTTCAATGTCTTAATACTCCTTTATTCACTACAGGTGAGAAGCTTAAGGACTCTTTTTGCAAAAGCAAAACTAGGAGTAGACAACATTTGCAAACTGACCAGACTTTCAACAGCATGAAAAGAGAAGATCTGACCCTAATGCAGGAAGAAATGTTGAGGATGAAAAGATTCTTCACAGTCATCTTCCAGTTTCTGATAAGAATTTCTTGGGAATTACAAAGTCACACATTTGAAATCAGTCTGAACAGCTCTTTTCAGTAATAAAGATTCAGTCCCCTGTCTTGGAACAAACTAGATCCCTTAGAAAAAATCAAATAATTCAATCTTAGTTTTGCAAGAGGGAAAAATAAACCTGTACTTCAAAAATATTTACAACTTGGTTTTTTTTTTCCCCCTTTGCACTCAGTGACCTGAAAGATGAAAAGAGGGCTCTGAGCCAAACCAAAATATGTCCATGGTTTTTCACAAGCTGAGCTGGGTTTCTAAATGTTGCAGTTAAAAGGCTTCAAAGTCATAATTCAGCTCTGTGCCTGCCTGGTGTACACATACCTTACAATTTTAAACAATGACATGATTTATTACCTTCATATTAAAACAAATACATATGACTTCAGAGGCTAAATAAGATCTTGACAGGATCAGTTAGGTATTTAGATATTCAAGCTCTAGAATTAGCCCTATGTATACTTCAAAGTTTTTTCAGTATCCATATTCTTAAGCTTCCAGTTTTCTAAGATCTTTCATGAGAGGCAACCCCACAGTACAGTTAGTTTATCTAACAGATAACTATGCTAATCCTGGTACACATAAATCTGGGCTTTCAAAGAAAATTAGTGAAATGCCTTCGTTCTGTCTTCAACACCAAATGAAATGCAAAATAATTCAAGAGATGGGTGGATACACCAAAATGAAGCCTTGGAGCTTCACCCCATTTGGTTGTGACATTCCTTCCATAATTCATCATTGGCTGATATTTTACTGAGCATGTGACTTTTTGAGAAAGGTAGATTGAAAAGCATACTCCTTCATAAGAGGGCATGAAATGTAAGTCACCTTCACCCCAATCATACTCCTCTAAGCTTAACTGGGGCTTATTTTCTTTATCCCTTTTCATGTCTTCTTGCGCCTTCATCACTAGAGACAAAAAGGGTCAAAACTAGAAAAGCAGACCCCTTCTTTTGTTTGACCTCTCTTCATGTCATAATCTTACATAACCCATCTCTCCTCCTTAAAAAGCTCAGACGTACATATCCCTTAAATCAGAATTGCTGTCTCTGTCCTGGCTCATTTTATGGTTCTATTTTATAGCCTAGAAATGGGCTCTATCAGGGGCATTATGTCTAGAGGAGAATAAATATGGGACTTAAGGGACTTAAAGGGACTTAAAAGCAAGCTATATGACCAGTGGTTGATACAATGAGTGCTGTTTGGTTCAAAGCAGAGAAGATATATATAACATCCAGGTACAAATATGCAAGGGTATAACATGTGGGAAAAGAAAAAGGCTTACATATTATCCTAATGGTAGGACTATGGACAAATGGTAAAAAAGGGAGAAAAAACTTTGTTTCAATGAACAGAAAATCTAAGAGACAAGCTCAAATTTTAAAAGGGCTCCTGCAGGAAGCTTCTCATCACAGATTGTATTTAAACAAGGGGATAACACCACTTGGCAGGGGCAATGAAAAGGGAATTCCTGGAGTGGATTGTCTGTTAGACCAAATGAGCCTTCTAACCTTAATACACTGATTTTTTTAAAAAATTCATTTGTTTATTTTAGAGAGAGCATGTGAGGGTGAGGAGTGGGGGGCTGAGGAAGGAGCAGAGGAAGAAGGTGAATCTTAATGACACAGGGCTTGACCTCATGACCCTGAGATCTTGTCCGGAGCCAAAATCAAGAGTCAGACACTTATCCAACAGAGCCACTCAAGTGCCCCTTAATATTCTGATTTGTATCCATGCTGAGAGAGGAGAGATATATGAAGCCAATACTTATATCCATAAAACCAGCTATTAGCCCCCATTCTGCTCAGAATAGGGAGAGGATTATACAGTGTAAAATGCAAAAAAAAGAAAAGGGGAATGCCTGGGTGGCTCAGCGGTTGAGTATCTGCCTTCAGCTCAGGGCATGATCCCATGGTCCTGGTACTGAGTCCTTCACCACAGTCCCTGCAGGGAGCCTGCTTTCCCTCTGACTATGTCCCTGCCTCTCTCTCTGTGTGCCTCTCATGAATAAATAAATAAATAATCTTTAAAAAAAAATTTTTAAGATACCAAAAAAAAGTTGCAGAAAGTGAGGTACTCAGGGCAGACAGAATAAGCATATGAGAATGGGCAAAAAAGGATATGATTACAACTGAGCTATTAGATGGGTGAATGGTCACAGAATAAAATAAAGTAAATATTTGGCATCTTAGGCCTATATCTTGACTCTTCATGAATGTGCACAGATAACATATGTTTGAAGTGAGCATATTTGGAGCTTGAATTTTATTTTTCAGACAGCTGACTTAATTCTTTAGGTCTCATTGTAACCACAGCTCTGAGTTGTGAAATAAATGCAGTCAGACATGGTTAGCATTCAAGAATTTGATAAGGAAGGGAAGAAAGAATTTCTACTACTCTCTAAACAGCTTATGTCTGATAATCTTCAATGTAATTCAACTAATATAAACATGTATTACACATTTTATTTTGCTATGGTCCATGTGATATAGCAGAAGTGAATCTGGGTTTAGTCTGATTTTAAGAAGTAGATGATTCAGAGAAAGACAAATACCATATGATTTCACTCATATGGAATTTAAGAAACAAAACAGATGAACATAGGGGAAGGAAAGGAAAAATAAAATAAGAAAAACAGAGAAAGAGGAAAACAATAAGAGACTCTTAACAGTAAAACACAAACAGGGTTGCTGGAGGGATTGTGGGTAGAGCTTGGGGTAACTGGGTGGTGGGCATTAAGGAGGGCACATGATGTAATGAACACTGGGTTTTATATGCATCAGATAAGTCACTAAACTCTACCCTGAAACTAATAATACACTATATGTTGGGACACCTGGGTGGCTCAGTGGTTGAGCGCCTCCCTTCAGCCCAAGGCGTGATCCTGGAGTCAGCGGATCAAGTCCCATGTCGGGTTCCCTACGTGGAGCCTGCTTCTCTCTCTGCCTGTGTCTCTGCCTCTCTCTGTCTCTCATGAATAAATAAATAAAATCTAAAAAAATGTTTAATAACTTGAATTTAAATGAAAAAAGGAACAATAGACAATAGATGAGGATCTTATGCCTAATCGTAACAAATGGTAGTTATACATTACTAACAGGAGCATTTGGGCTATTTGACCCACAGTTTCTCCACTGTGGAAAATAAAGCTAATAATGTCTGTTCTACCTACTTTATCACTTACTATCACTAAATCAGACAGTGAACATTTTAAAGTGCTAAGTGTATATTTGGTATATAAGGGGGAAAAATGTGGAAAAAAAGAATTCTTGACCCGTTAGATTTTTATCTACACTATTCCATACTTTTGGATATATAACTTGCAAAAATATGCACTTTTTAGCAGATCACAAATCACTTTCTTTTTTAAAAAATTTCTAACACCAGTCTTTAAAATTGGCATTTTCTATATGCTATAAGCAGAAAAAAATGTGAAAATATACTAATTTATGTATCTCTGTTTTCTGATAATTCAATACTTCTAACCTAAATCTGATAATGGAAGACTTCATTATACAAGGGACCAACTCAAGAGGTGCCTGGGTGGCTCAGATGGTTAAGTATCTACCTTCAGCTTACATTATGATCTCCAGGTCCTGGGATCAAGTTCCGCATCAGGCTCCCAGCTCAGCTGGGAGTCTGCTTCTCCTTCTCCCTCTGTGCTGTCTCTCTGTCTCAAATGAATAAATAAAATCTTAAAAAAAAAAAAGGACCAATTCAAGGTAAAATCCTAAAATAGGTTTGTTTTTCTTCACTGTCTCTCATTTCTCTTTTGTTTGCCCTTCCTTCCACTACCACGCCTTACTTCTAGGTAAAGGGTAACCTTGTCCCAGCCTCTTTAACCCATACTCTAATCCAAAATCTCCCCTTGGGAAGTAATTGCAATCAATCATGTGTACCTTGGTATATGAAAATCAAGGCCTCATCCTTTATTTTTTAATTTTTTAAAAAGATTTTATTTATTTATTCATGAAAGACACAGAGAGAGAGGGGCAGAGACACAGGCAAAGGGAGAAGCAGGCCCGATGCAGGGAGCCGGATGTGGGACTCGATCCCTGGACTCCAGGATCACACCCTGGGCTGAAGGGAGGAGCTCAACCACTGAGCCACCCAGGGATCCCAAGGCCTCATATTTTTCATAGATAACTACCTTTCCCGATGTATCCCTAGCTCTAGCCTGCCAGCCTCGCCCCTATAATTTAAGGAAGATCAGGTACAAGTAAGCAAGTAGAACTCGTGAGCTCAGCTGTCTACCCCTCTGGCCCATTGGCTCTAAGACCTCAGACTTCAAATCACTGAGAGAATTATAGTAAGTAATTCTTCTAGGCCAGTAAGTGAACAACACTAATCTTGAACTTTTGGTGTGAGTAGCTGTTTTTCTGGTCATTAGTCACAAAATGTCAATGTTTGTGCACCTACAGTCAAAATCAAGAGGCACCAGCTTGACCAAAACTTTCCTTCTCAATATTACAGGACAGTTCTGCTTTTGTACACAACTTACATGAATGTAGAACTGTGTGGTTATATTAAGTTGGCCGGAAAATTATGTTTTCCTTGACAGCAATTAGGGTTTTACCCAAAGTTCTTCCAGGCCGAAGCAACAGTTAAAAGCATATTTTTAAAATTAAGGGAAAAAATATACTATTAATTACGCAATGAAATGGGATGCCAGGCCCAGAAAACCTATGTTATATGTCAGTTAAAATATTCTTACTGCTTTCTACATTTGAACAATAACATGGTGTCTATCAATTAACATTTTTGCCATTAAATCTACATTGAAATTACAAAGCATCTATTTGCACTATGTACATATATTTTCTTTTATAAAAAGATAATAATAATCTTTATAACATTCACAATTTCTTTAAAAAAGGAAGAGTGTTGGGACCCTTGGGTGGGCCTGTTGCTTGAGCATGTGACTCTGATTTCAGTTCCAGTCATGGTCTCAGGGTAGTAGGATCATGCCAGCACTGGGCTCTGGGCTTAGCACACAGTCTGTTTGTCCCTTTCCTTCCCCTTTTACCCTTCCCCCCTACACACAATCTCTCTCTCTCTCTCTCTCTCTCTCTCTCTCTCTCTGTCTCTCTCACACTCAAATAGTAAATAAAATATTTTTTAAAAGAGTAAATCAAATAAATAAATAAGGAAGAGTGAGAAGGGTGCCTGTCTGACTCAACCAGTAGAGCATATGACCCTTAATCTTAGGGTCATGAGTTCAAGCTCTGTGTTGAGCATGGAGCCTACTTAAAAAAGAAAGAAAGAAAGAAAGAAAGAAAGAAAGAAAGAAAGAAAGAAAGAAAGAAAGAAAGAAAGAAAAGAAAAGGAAGAGTGAACATAATAAAATGTTGAGCAGTTGCAATTTACAGGAATTATATAATTTAAAATTTGTAAGAGCCCTAATGGGTCCTTATCCTCTTCCCTCCACCTCTGTCTCCAAGGTCTTTGCTAAGCATTCAACCAACTGAATACAAATGAAAATATGGATATATGAAAAGTGAGGTTCACTTGTCAGGAAACTATTACACAGATAGATAATTTTGGCTGGTTTGACCTGATGATTAACCTTTAGTGCTAAGAACAATAAAGTTATAGATTTGGGTCTAGCCAACCTCCTCATAAACCATAATAATTGTAGTAATAAAAACTATAGTAGTAATCGTCGTCCCTTGAGCATTCCCTGTATAACACTGCCCTAAATACTTCACACATTTTGTTCATTCAGTCCTAATAATGACCATATGAGATGAATAGTATAATCTCCATTTGCCAAAAGTGTAAACTGAGACACAAAGAGGGTAAATAATTTGCTCAGTCTCATCAGACTAGAAAAAGCAGAATCAGGAGTGAGGCCTATGTCTGCCTGTTTCTTAAGCACTGCGTCCTTTGATCCTGCAGGAACTTGAAAGGGATGAGGCCAGTGAAAACTTAGACATCAAGACCCTAAGTCTGGCCAAGAGATGTTAAAATGGTGGCTATAATACATCAAGATTGGATTAGGGAATCACAAACCATGCACATCACAGTTTGGAAACTGACTGACTCTGTCAAGTTCAGAGAAACAAGCTGAGTCAGAAAGGAAATACTAGGTACTATCATTTCATAAGGCTAAGTAAGAATCAAACATAGAAAAAAACAGCCTTGTACCACCACCCCAAGAAAGCAAGATTCAGAGTACAAGGGATCAATAACACAAGTCAGAAGAGTGAGGATAAAAGTACCAAATATGTCCTGACCTCCTACTCCAACAATGGATCTAGAAAACAACAGGTAATAGAAACTAGGGAAAAAGATTGAACATTGCTTTAGCTGTTTTGAACCTCAGTTCAATGAGCAAACTTGGAATACTGACAATATTATTACCAACAAGGACATTTGGGAAAATTAAATGAAATTGAACATATCTGGAAATACGGAGATTATTGAATAAATGTTAGTAGTGGTCTTATTGTTTTAGAGAGTTACCCTCAGCTTTCTAATATAGCGCAGTTTAATGTGACTAGGAGTTGTTGGGAGACCTGGTTTAAATCTTTTGTTTGCTTTGTACTAAGTGAGCAATGTTGGGCAAGGCACATTGCCTGACTCTCAACATAATCATCTGTTAAAAAGAGACTGTAATACCTCCTCATAAGAGGTATTAAGAAAGAGACAATTAGAATTGTCTTAAATTCTAAGAGAATTAAGACAGTTAAGCCCTTGTACGGCAAGAAGTCTGTCTTCCTGGTATGACCTCAAACTTAGGAAGGACTCTTGGCCTGGCCTCCGAGATGGGGTTATCTCAGCACTCCCTCTATCTCCTCTAACTTTCCCTTCTTCCCCCTCTCGTGGCAGTCAAACTCTGTCTTGATCTATGAAGGGTCTTGCATGGGCAGTTTCTTGGCCCTTCCCACGGGTAGTAGACTTCTGCTTTATAACATTTTAGACACCTGAGTCAGATGGGTTTCCTTGCCTGTCCCTCAAAGGCAGATGGCCTTTTGTTTTATTTTTTTTTAATTTTAATTTTTTATTTTTTGGCCTTTTGTTTTAAATGAGAGAAGCTGTGAACCTGTTTTCATTACTAAGGAAGAATCTCTCTGATCTTGTCCTGTCCCCATTTTTTCTTGGGAATACCCAGTGGAGGCTCAGAAAAGAACTTGAGAATTAGTACCAATTTTCTTTGAGTCAGGGATTGTAGCAGATTCTAAATTGTGTTGCAAGCTTACATTTGACCTTGAAGGATTTGTTTAAAATTTTGGCTATTTACTTTTTACCCACTTTTATAGCATCTGCCTCTTTTTCATCTATTTTGACAAAGATGAGGCAACTTACGTGTCATATCCGCCTTCAGAAGGTCTGTGACCCTTTAACATTCAGTTGACCTGCTTGTCATATGACCTTGGCTCTTTCATGGATTCCAGGAAATTTATGATTTTGTAGATTATCTGGCTTTTTTTTCTCATTTTTTTAGTTGGGGGGTAGTGATATCCACTTAATGTTTCTACATGCTAAGTGAAGTGACTCACATAGGGCTGGGCAATTTAAATGTCTGAAGAGTCCAGGCAAGTACATAGCATATGTTATTAAACTAGTCTAAAAGTAAAAGGTATAAAGTATGGCTAAATGGAGAATACAAACCCACATAATGCCATTTAAAAAGTTTTTAATACATGGATGGTAAACCGAAATATCTTATTTCACCTGGTAAATTGTGATTCCTGGTTAAGATGTTAGTAGAATTAGATGTGTTCAAACCTGGTTAAGAACTGGTTGATACATAACTAAAGAGAACTTTAAAATGCATAATTTCGACCTAAAAGGAAGTACCTACTAGCATGCCCAGGAATCTCTACTTAGTCCTATACTACTTTTAATATTTTAATTAATGTTTTGATGAAGATATAAAAAGAATAGTATTTCAATTTTTGCATAAAATCAAACAGTTCTTGCTATAACACTTCATATCAAAATCAGGATTCATTAAGTCACTGACAGGTTAAAATAAGAGATTAAATATGCATAAATGTAAGGTCCTAAAAGTGAGCTTACTAAATCTACCTCAGATTTACAGGTGCATAGCATTGGTGATATCTGATTTAACGGTGGAAGTTGATGTACAAATGACTTATAATTTCTAATAGGTGCAAGTTTGGTGATACAAAAAAATGATGTAATTGCCCCAAAAAGCTGCTTGGTCTTAGGTTGCAACAGTGAAGGAGAGTGTTCAGAACACAAAAGAAGCCTTAGTCCCATTGATTAGACTCATGTGCGGTGTCCTGTTGCCACATTTCACAAGGATCACTGAGTTACTGGAATTGAAAGAGGAAGATGGCCAGGATGATAGTCTGAGGAACAGTTGAGTCAGAATATTGAATCTGGAAAAAGAAAACTTGAGGAACACAGGACATTGGTCCTAGTGTTGGATGCAGGTTTTCTCACTTACTATTCTCCCATCCAGGAACTTGATCTCAGGATTTATCTGGAGTTATAGACCTGTCCTTAGAAATATAATTAACTTCCAGTACCCTCAATATATTCCCATGACTTCCTCATTCCATAACTGGAGACCTGTATCTTCCTCTCTCCTTTCACACATTTGCCCACCCCTCCATCCCTTTCCCTCTGGCAACCATCAGTTTGTTCTCTGTATTTATAGTTCTGTTTTTGCTTTTTATTTATTCTTCTTTTTAAAGATTCCATTTATGAGTGGAATCATATGATATTTGTCTTTGTCAGTCTGATTTATTTCACTTAGCATAAAACCCTCTAGGTCCACCCATGTTGTCACAACTGGCACAATTTCATCCTTTTTATGGATGTGTAATATTCCATTATATATTTTATATATGTAATATATTGTAATATATATAACATTATATATGTATATATATAAAACATTTTCCTTGTCCATTCATCTAGTGATGGACACTTAAGTCTCTTCTATGTCTTGGCTTTTTAAAACAATACTGTAATAAACAGGGAGTTGCATATACCCTTTCCAGTTCGTGTTTTCATTTTCCCTGTGTAAATACTCAGTAATGGAATTATTGGGTCATATGGAATTTCTATTTTTAATTTTTTGAGGAACCTCCATACTGTTTTCCACAGTGGCTATAACAATTTACATTCCCTCCAACAGTGCACAAAGGGTTCCTTTTTTTCCATATCCTCACCAACACTTGTTTCTCATCTTCTTGACTTTAGCCACTCTAACAGGTATCAGGTGATATCTCATTGTGGTTTTGATTTGCATTTCCCAGGTGATCAGTGGTATTGAGCATTTTTTCATGTGTCTGTTGGACATCTGGATGTCTTCTTTGAAAAAATGTCTATTCAGGTCCTCTGGTCACTTTTATTCAGATTATTTAGGGTCTTTTGGTATTGAGCTGTATAAATTCTTTATATATTTTGGATATCAATCCCTTACCAGATATATCATTTTCAAATGTCTTCTTTTATTCAGTAGGTTATCCTTCTGTTCTGTTGATGGTTTCCTTTGCTAAGCAAAACCTTTTTAATTGTATATTTTTGCTTTTGTCTCCCTTGCCTTAGGAGATATAACTAGAAAAAGTTACTATGGCTGATGTCAGAGAAATTGCTACCTGTATTTTCTTCTAGGATTTCCATGGTATCAGGCATCAAGTTTAGGTCTTTAATCCATTTTGAGGTTATTTTCTCCTATCGTGTTAGAAAGTAGTTTTGTTTTATTCTTTCCCATGTAGTTTTCCAGCACCATTTATTGAAAAGACTATCTCTTCCCCATTGTACATTCTTGTCTCTTGTCATAGATTAATTGGCCATCTAAAAGTGGGTTTGTTTCTGGGGTCTCTATTCTGGTCTATGTCTGTATTTGTGCCAAGACCATATTGTTCTGATTACTACAGCTTTGCAGTATATCTTGAAATCTGTAATTGTGATATCTCCAACTTTGTTCTTTCTCAAGGTTGCTTTGATTATTTGGGATCTTCTGTGATTCCATACAGATTTGATATTGTTTGTTCTAGTTTTGTGAAAAATGCTGTTGATATTTTGATAGGGCTTGCATTGAACTGTAGATTGCTGTAAGTAATATGGACATTTTGACATTAATTCTTCCAATTCAGGAGTTTAATACATTGTTGTATGCAGTTTGCTAATATTTTGTCAAGGATTTTTGCATCTATGTTCATCAGAGATATTTATTGACCTGTGGTTTTCTTTTTTTGTGGTGTCTTTTGTTTTGGTATCAAGATAATGCTGGCCTCACAGAATGAATTTGAACTCTTTGCTTCCTCTTCTGTTTTTTGGAAAAGTTTGAAAAGAATGGGTATTAACTCTTCTTTAAGTGTCTGGTAGAATTTACTTGTGAATCCATCTGATCCTGGACTTTTATTTTTCGGCACTATTTTTTTATTACCTATTCAATTTTGTTACTTGTAATCCATCTCTTCAAATTTTCTATTTCTTTTTATTTTTTTAAGATTTTATTTGTTTATTCATGAGAGACAGAGAGAGAGGCAGAGGGAGAAGCAAGCTCCGTGCAAGGAGCCCAAGGCGGACTCCATCCCAGATCCTGGGATCATGCCCTGAGCCAAAAGCATACACTCAACCACTGAGCCACCCACCACCTAGGCACCCCTTTTCTATTTTTTTATTCCATTTTGAAAGATTGAGGGGCACCTAGGTGGCTCAGTCAGTTAAGCATCTGCCTTCAGTTCAGGTCATGATCTCAGGGTCCTGGGATCAAGCCCCACTTCAGGCTCCCTGCTTGGCAGGGAGCCTGCTTCTCCATGCCCCTTGCTCATACTCTCCTGCTCTCTCTCTCTGTCTCTCTCTCTCTGTCTCTCTCTCTCAATCTCTCTCAAATAAATAAATAAAATCTTTAAAAAAAGGATTGTATATTTCATGCTCACTTTGGCAGCACATATACTAAAGGAGTTTATGCATTTCTTCTAGGTAGTCCTGTTTATTGGTATATAATTTTTTGCTGGTATTCTCTTATAATCCTTTCTATTTCTGGGCTATCACTTCTTATTCTCTTTCATTTCTGATTTTGTTTATTTGGGTCTTTTCTCCTATTTTTTACTTGATAAATCTAGTTAAGTGTTGTCAATTCTGTTTATCTTCTCAAAGGAATAGCTTTGGCTTTTATTGATTTTTTTCTGTTTTTTTTTTAATTTCTATATCATTTCTTTTTGCTCTCATCTTTATTATTTTTCTTTTACTCACCCTGGGTTTCGTTTGTTCTTTTTCTAGTTCCTTTCAGTGTAAGCTTAGTGTTTTTAATTGAGGTTTTCCCTGTTTCTTAATATAGCCTGTATTCCTATATACCTCCTTCTTAGAACTGCTTTTATTGTGTCCCAGAGAATTTGGACTTTTTTTTTTTTCGTTTTCATTTGTCCCAATGTATTTGTTGCTTTCTTCTTTCATTGCTTCATTGAGCCATTGGTTATTTAGTATCGTGCCATTTAGTCTCCATGTGTTTGTGTTTTTTTCCAGTATTTTCTTGTGATTTATTTCTAGTTTCATACTGTTTGGTTGGGAAAAGATGCATGGTATGATTTCAGTCTTCTTAAATTTTTGAGGCTTGTTTTATGGCCTAATATGTGATCTATTCTAGAAAATGTTCTATGTGCACTTGAAAAAGAATGTGTATTCTGTTGTTTTTGGATGAAATGTTCTGTATATTTCTGTTATGCCCATCTGTTCCTATGTGTCATTCAAAGACATTGTTTCTTTGTTTATCTTCTGTCTGGATGATCTATCTATTGTTGTAAATGGAGTTCCCTACTATTATTGTATTACCATCAATTTCTCTCTTTATGTCTGTTAATATTTGCTTCCTGTATTTGGGTACAAAGGTATTGACAATCATTTTATCCTCTTATTGGATTGACCCCTTTATCATTATGGAATGCCCTTCTTTGTCTCTTACTACAGTCTTTATTTTCAAGTCTATTTTGTCTAATATAAGTATTGCTACCCCAGCTTTTTTCTGCTCCCATTTGCAGGGTGAATGTTTCTCTATCCTTTCACTTTCAGTCTGTATGTGTCTTTGGGTCTGAGGTCAGTTTCTTTTGGTAGCATACAGATGGGTCTTGTTTTTTTTATCCATTCCACCACTCCATGTGTTTTGATTGGAACATTTAGGCCATTTACATTTAAATTAATCATTGATAGATATGTACTTGTCATTTTTAAAAAAGATTCTATTTATTTATTTGAGACAGGGAGAAAGAGCGAGAGAGAGCATGAACAGAGGGAGAGAGAGAAGCAGATGCCCCACTAAGCAGGGAGCCTGATGCTAGGCTCATTCCCAGGACCCTGGGATCACAACCTGAGCCAAAGGCAGATGCTTAACTGACTGAGCCACCCAGGTGCTCCTACTTATTACCACTTAAAAAAATTGTCTTCTGGTTGCTTTTATAGTCTTCTTTGTTCCTTTCTTCTTCCCTTGCACTTTCTGAGTGGTCAACAAGTATTTATAGTGTTTTGTTTGGCTTTATCATTATTTTTTATGTATTTGTTATAGGTTTGGGGGTTGTGGTCACCATGATGCTCATATACAACATCTTAAGTAAATGGCAGTCCATATTAATTTGATGGTCATTTAAGTATAAACATATTCTAAAATTTGAAGAGAAGAAATCTTTTTCTTCTCCTCTCCTCCCTTTTAACTCCCTTCTCCACATTTTATGTATATGTTGTCATATTTTTTCATCTTTTTATTCATATTTTTCTTACATCTAATTATGGCCATTTCTTTTCCACTTAAAGGAGTCCCTTTAACATTTCTTGTAAGGCTGGTTTTGTGGTGATGAACTCCTGTATCTTTTGTCTGGCAAACGCTTTACCTCTCCTTCAAATCTGAATGATAACCTTGGTGGATAGAGTACTCTTGGTGGTAGATTTTTTCCTTTCAGCATTTTGAATATATCATGACACTCCCCTCTGGCTTACAAAATTTTGCTAAAAAATCAGCTGACAGCCTTATAGTTTTTCCCTTATAGGCAACTTTTTATTTCTCTCTTGCTGCTTTTATGATTTTCTCTTTATCTTTAACCATTGACGTTTAATTATTATGTGCCATGGTGTAGACCTCCTTGGATTCATCTTGTTTGGAACTCTCTGTGATTCTTAGAGTTGGATGTCTATTTCTGTCCTAAGATTAGAGAAGTTTCTAGTTATTATTTCTTCAAATAAGTTTCCCATAACTTTCTCCCTCTCTTCTGGGACCCTTATAATGTGAATGTTCACTTAATGTTGTCCAAAAGCTCTCTAGCCTCATTTTTTTAAAATTCTTTTCTCTTTTTGCTGTTGAGCTAGTGTTTTCCATTACCTTGTCTTCCAAATCATTGATCCATTCCTCTGCATCCTCTAACCTACAGTTGATTATCTCTACTGTGTTTTTTACTTCAGTTATTGTATTCTTCAACTCTGATTGTTCTTTTTTTTATATATTTTTCTATCTCTTTAGGTCTCATTGAGTTCTTCCATTTTTTTCTCCAGCCCAGTGAGTGAGTATCTTTACGATTATTACTTTAAATTTTTTTTAGGCATATTACTTATCTCTGTTCCATTTAGTTATTTTTCTGAGCTTTTCCTTATTCTTTCTCTTGGAGCATGTTCCTATGTCTCCCCATTTTGCTTGACTCTCTATGTTGGTTTCTATGGATTAGGTGAAAAGATTACTTCTCCTAAAGTTGAAGGAGTGGTCTTGTGTATGGTGTCCCCTGTGCAGCCTACATGTGCTTGATGATTTTTGCTGGGTGTCTGGAGCTATGGTTATATATGCTAATTACCCTTTAAAACCATGGCTTCTTACAGAAAGAATAAAGAAAAATAACAATAATGATGATGATGAATGGATAAAAGAAAGAAAAAATTTTAAAGAAAGGGAAAAAGAAGAAATAAGAGAATAAGAAAGAAAATAACAAAACCAAAAAATAAAAATAAAAACAAAACAAGACGAGACAAATTTTTAAAATAAAAAATAATAAGTTAAATTAAAATATTTTTAAAAATTTAAAAGCCCACAAAAATTACAGTCTGTTTTTGCACAACAGGGTGGCTGAAGTAGACTTGTGTACCCAGATCTTACTAAGGTCTTTACTTTGGTCTAGGCTTTTTAGGTGGGTGAGGAGAGAGAACTTTCCCACATTTCCTCAGTCCTCTTTTTTTTTTTAAGGTTTTATTTATTTATTCATAAGAGACACAGAGAGAAGCAGAGACATAGGCAGAGAGAGAAGCAGGCTCTTTGTGGGGATCCCCATGCGAGACTTGATCCCAGGACCCCAGGATCACAACCTGAGCTGAAGGCAGATGCTCAACCACTGAGCCACCCAGTGTCCCCACCCCCCCCATCTCTTTTAAACCTCAGACATCTTACTGTGCCTCAGTGCCACCAGGGCTGGTGTGGGCTTAAGGATTCTAGGCTTGCTGAGGTTACAAGCTCCTTGTGATGACTGGACTCACCAGTTACAGTGTCTGGACAGGCCTGTTAGTTCCTCCAGACCCTCCAATTATGGAATCTGAATCTGCCTTTGGTGGAAACCAAACTCACACCTGATGGTGTCCAGACCCTGCTCTGGTCTGTGCTTTTAAGGAGAGAGAATTCCTGCAATTTCTGGATACTTCTAAACTGTGGCTTTTTTCTGTGTCCCAGCACAGCTAGGGCTGGTGTAGTCTGGTGGACCCTGGGCTTCTGAGGTTGCAAACTTTCTGTGCCAATCTGACCCACCAGTTTCCGGACGGGACCTACTAATTATGGCATCCCAACCGGGGCCTTATGATGTCCAGACCCAGGCTGGGCTTTTTAAGTGGCATAAGGAGAGTGTTCCACTGTCTTCGCGCTTTTAAAATCTGGCTTCTTTTTCTGTGCCCCAGCGTGGCTAGTGCTGATGTGGGCTGGTGGACCCTGGGCTCGCTGAAGTCCCAAGCTCACTGAGACAGCTGGACCTGCCCCTGACAGTTTCCAGACCCTGCTCCCATCTAGGTGGAGTGAGAACAGAAACCATGTCCCTCTGACTAGGAAAGCTTTCTCGGAGCAGAATTCTAGCACTGTCTCTTTTATAAGCTAGTTGCTCTTTTAAACCAGGACTTTTATTTCCTGTGCCCCAGGACACAGGGATCTGTTCCCAGGCCCTCAGTACTGTCCCTCCACACTGTGTTTACACAAGGGTGGAGGTTCCCTTCGTCACTGTGCCTCCATTTCTCTTGCTTCAGTTTGCCATTCTCTCTACCTTTGGTCGCTCTGTATCTATTTAGTCAGCCCTCAGTTCTTCTCCAGAAGGAATGGTTCTATTAACAGGTATAATTTGGTGTGTGCCCTCAAGGGAGTAAGTTCAGAGTCCTTCTATATCATCATCCAGAACCTCCTAAAGGGCATTAAAGCACCACCTCAGGGTGCCTGGGTGGCTCAGTGGGTGAATGTCTGCCTTTGGCTCAGGGCCTGATTCCCGCTGGGGTCCTGGGATCAAGTCCCACATCAGGCTCCCTGTGGGGAGCCTGATTCTCCCTCTGCCTATGTCTGCCTCTTTCTGTGTATCTCTCATGAATAAAGAAATAAAATCTTTAAAACTAATAATAATAAAGCACCACTTCATTAACAACTCAGGGGTGGTTGGAAGAGTCTGGTTCTGAATAACAAAAGACATCCATTTTAGCCTTTTGGCTCTGGATCTATTTCAGGAACCAGAAAAGATGCCCCTAAAGGCTCTTAGTGCTTCAGAAATTACAAAGGTCTTAGGAGGTGTGTGTCATAAACCACAGACAAGAGCAAATACATATTTATTTTTCAATATCTCAATACCCTAGGAACACACAATGGAAGTGTTCTGTCCAGAATGTTGAGGAGGAAATTCACAGTGGGTAGATGATGAAAACAAAGCTTTCCCAACACTGAGGTCCTATACTTAAAAAAAAAAAAAAAAAAAAGTGGAAATGAGAAAGCTTAGATAACATGTTTCATAATGAAGCTATTGATCTAACAACTATTGTTACAAATATATTGAAATAATGGATGCAAACACACATCTCTCCTGCAATTTCCCTGCTAACAGTGTATGACCGGAGTCTAATCATCAGGAAATAATAGATAAGTTCCAAACAAGAGACATATACAAAATAACTGGCCTATAATTTTCAAAAATGCCAAGATCAAAAAGCAATATGGACACTGAGGAAATGCTCCAATTTAAAGAGACTAAAGAAACTTGACAACTAAATGCAAATGATGGTCCTGGAAAATAGAAAGAAAATTATAGGAATAGTTGATGAAATTTGTGTATGGACTATGCATAAGATAATAGTATTCTCTTTTTTTTAAGATTTATTTACTTATTCTTGAGAAACACAGAGAGAGGCAGAGACATAGGCAGAGGGAGAAACAGGCTTCCTGTGGGGGGCCTGGGATCACTCCCTGAGCCCAAAGCAGGTGCTCAACCACTGAGCCACTCCAGTGCCCCAGATAATAGTATTCTATAAATGTTAAATCTCTTGATATTGGTAATTGTATTGTGGTTATGTAAAAGAATGCCCTTGTTTTTAAGAAATAAATTCTGAGCTATTTGATGGTAAAGTGTGTTAAGCTAGTGAAAGAAGGAGGCCATTTGACTGAGATGGTTCTAATACCTTAGCAGTCTATTGTAAGCAAGCCAAAACCTAAGTGTGTGAAGACCTCAAATTTAAGAAATCAAAACCTAAAGGCAACCAATCACAAATAGCCAACGAGGCTTTCCCAAATGAGGCAAATGCTTAATCTGTAGCCAATCAAATAATGTCCTTGCTTTGCTTCCCTTTTTTTCTATAAAAATCTTGCCCCTAACTCATGTTGGTAGAACTCTCCTAATCACTTCTGTGCTGGTGCTGCCTGATTTGAATCTATTTTTGCCCAAAAAAAACTATTTAAAATTTTAATATGCCTCATCTTTTCACAGGGACATGATGTCTGTAATTAGTTCTTGAGTGGTTTAGAAAAAAGAGCAAGAATGGTAGATCAAGTACAGCAAAATTTAGAAATCTAAACATATGTGTTACCTAACATGGATACAGTATATGGGAGTTCCTTAGACATATGCATGTTCCTTGTACAGACTTGCAACATTTCTGTAAGTTTAAATTTTTATCTAAATGAAAGTTAAAGACATTTAAAACATTTACCACTTTTGTAAGGGTATTGAGGGTAAAAAAGAACTGACAAGTTAAAATGTTAAAGCCACTCTGAATTACCAAATTTGGGGGGCTCTATCAAACTACCTTCCTTTGAATAACAAGGACTTTTGGCAGTAAAATATCCCCATTAAACTGACATGGGTCCAAAAGAGTTTAATAAGATCCAAACAGGAAATACTAAGTGCCATTTCAAAACCTTTAGGCTGGCAGCAAAATATACAGTTCCCCCTGGACAAGACCTTCTAGCAATTACTTTAACCTATGCTCCAAAAGTAGTTTTAGAAAACTAGTCTAGGGGCACCTGGGTCTGTCTGTCTGTCTGTCTTTGGCTCAGGACGTAATCCCGGGGTCCTGGAATTAAGTCCTGCATCAGGCTCCCCACAGGAGCCTGCATCTCCCTTGGCCTATGTCTCTGCCTCTCTCTCTCTCTGTGTCTCTCATGAATAAATAAGTAAAATCTTATAAAAAAAAATAGAAAACTAGTCTAGAATGTTTAGAAAATGGGCAAAACCTTTTCTTAAACAGCTGCTTATTTAAAAAATTAATAAAAATTGACTTTCACTTTGTTGGATACCTATGTGTTGGTCTTCACAAATCTTTGTAGAGCAAAAGAGGAGCCAGCATGCCTTGAGAAGCTGCTGTCAGTGGCACTAGGAAACAGGAAATTGAGGAAGAGAGAGGTAAAATACCTTGCCCAAGATCAAACATTAAGGACATGATAGATCTAGGAATTAAGCCTGTGTTTATTCACTAATCAATCTGCTTCTGAGCCAGTATGGTTCATGGATCCGTTCCATGATATTTCATAGAAGTATCTCCATGTCCCGTGGTGACAGCCCTGTAAGAGTGATGCCATCTCCATTTTTACATGTGAAGAAAATGCTACTGGGAACTAACATATTCAAATTCACAAAAACGAGGAAGACATGGAGGCAAAAAACATCAACATAGTTATGTGCGATTTCAAAAACCATATCCCTTTTACTCATCAAGACAGCAAGAAATAGGGATGCCTGGGTGGCTCAGCAGTTTAGCATCTGCCTTTGGCTCAGGACCTGATCCTGGAGTCCCAGGATAGAATCCCACGTCGGGCTCCTTGAATTGAGCCTGCTTCTCCTCCCTCTGCCTATGTCTCTGCCTCTCTTTCTGTGTCTCTCATGAATAAATAAATAAAATCTTAAAAACACACACACACAGCAAGAAATAGATTACATTTGGAAAAATTGGGTATCATCAAGAAAGTGATAACTAAGTGAATCCCAAGCTCTAAATTAACTACTATTAAATTATCACATGGGAACTTCCCTAAAACAGCCGCCAAGGCAAAAGATGATTTTTTAATGACTCTAAACATTGTCAGAAAATATTGTTTTCATTTTAATCCAAAAACGTACACACCCTCATGTATCAGACTTCTTGTCTTTCCCTGTTCCATTTCATGATCAGTGTTCTCTCTTCCCTTCCTCCCTCCCTTTCCGCCTTCTCTCTCTCTCTCTCTCTCTCTCTCTCTCTCTCTCTGGTTCTTTCTCTGCACTCCGTCTCTGTCTCTCCCTCCCTTTCTTCTCCTTTTTTTTTTATAAATTTATTTTTTATTGGTGTTCAATTTGCCAACAGATAGAATAACACCCAGTGCTCATCCCGTCAAGTGCCCACCTCAGTGCCCGGCACCCTGTCACCCCCACCTCCCGCCCACCTCCCCTTCCACCACCCCTAGTTCGTTTCCCAGAGTTCCCTTTCTTCTTTCCCTTTCTCTCTTCTTCCTCCTTGACCTTCTGGACACAGTTGTATAAAAAGGTTACAAAGGTTTCTGCTTCCCCCTAGAGGTATTGGTCTGGAAGTGGCAGTCACCATAGAAAATTCTGGACCTGGCAAGTCACATTGGGAAAATAGCAAAACTTTACAGACAGTAATAAAATGACACTTTAGACTCCTCTAGAGTTTTTGGAGACAGGGGCCAACAGGGTGAGAGGAAATAACCTGTGATCACAGACGGACTAGTTAACCTCACATGGCCTCAGGAAATGCACCTGTGACCAAGAAGTTAAACTATCTCCTTCTCACAGTTGTTTTGTGGATTGAGATAATATACTAAAGGGTCTTGAAGCACAGTACACTCCCACTAAAAGGTAACTATTATTTGCTTTTGACAGCTCTATAAGGTTAGGAAACTGAGGCTCAGCATGGCTTACTTAGTATCTTAAGTTAACTCAGCCAGCGAGCTGCAGAACTAAGCCCATAATCCAAGTTTTCAGACTCTCTAGTGTTCATCCTCACACCTCAGTATCCCAAATTAACAGTTGATAATGAGGAATCTTAAGAATTTTAAAAGTCTTAAGGGTATGTTTTCCAACACCACCTGTGTTTTCCATTAAATCCAAAAAAAAAATATGCATTTCAATGATCTGTGGTCATACCTTCCAGAATTACGTCTTAAAATTGTAAGAAGCACAGATTTGTGTCCAAAATGTTCACAGAGCCTTACCTATAATAGTGCAAAGCTCAAGTCCAGCTAAACATAAGATATTTATGCAACAAACCTTTGTACAAATAATGGCAATTGTTTTTACTTATTTATGTCATTTATTTCTCGGTGCCGGATGCTGTTGTAACAATTAGGATCAGATCAAAGCATTCAGTGAGGTAGGTGCTGTTCTGTTCTAGTCACTGATCAATCTGCTTCTGAGACAGATCCAGGGATCCACTCCATATTTCACTGCATGGTAACACCTATGGTGGGATATTGTACAACAGTGAAAAAAATCATGTTTTCAATAATTATTAAATTTTATGGACAGGTGCTTACATTTAAAGTGTTAAGGTAGGGACGCCTACATGGCTCAGTGGTTGAGCGTCTGCCTTTGGCTCAGGGCATGATCCGGGGATTGAGTCCCGCATTAGGCTCCCCTCAGGGAGCCTGTTTCTCCCTCTGCCTATATCTCTGCTTCTGCCTCTCTCTCTGTGTGTCTCTCATAAATAAATAAAATCTTTTTAAAAATAAAATAATAAAATGTTAAGGAAAAGACAGTATGAAGAATTGCATACTATATCATTTCAGTCTAAATGTGTGTGTGTGTGTGTGTGTGTGTAGTATCTAAATCTAAATAGTACTGTTCTCCAGGTTATAGATTATGAGTAATTTTGCGTCCTCTTTCATATTTTTCTGAATATTCTGAACTTTTGTAATGAGACAGAACTGCTGTGATCATCAGAAAATTTAGATAAAAACTATTTTAGGGTGCTAAAAAAAAACAGAATTTCTAAGAACAGGCTTTAGTTTCCTTTCACAGTTAAATAATGAATCGGGAAGTATAAATGGGAAAGATTTGCAAGAAAAACAATTACCCCAATGATGGGGAATGGAGGAAGGATGTTGAAACTAAAAGGGAAGTGCCTGAGGGAGGATGTTTAAAGAACACATGTGTGGCATTAACTTAGCCTACTGGATCCTACTTTTGATTGATGTCAGCTGTTCAGAAGCTGTCTTCTGACGGTAGTTGGATTCACTATAGACTGAACTAGTGCGGACAGAGGGTCCGACGCCTTCAGAAGAGAACACAGGGAAGACCTGTGACCCCAGAAGGTATAATTTCTGAATTGGAGAGTTTCAAAGTTACAATGGAAAAGCTGCAACAAGAGCCTTCTTTTTGACAGAAATCCAGAAGAGATGTGCTGCTTCCTACCAGCCCTCTCTGGCCAGGGCCTATCAGCAGCACCAAATGAGCGCGACAGAGGCCCACCTCTGAGATGGCATCTTCCCAGCCACTCGCAGGAGCCAATCATATCATCGCAATGGAAACCTGCAGCTCCAGATAATGTCACTTGGCCCCAACACTGTACAGCGTGTGCCTTTCCTGTCTTCCTGAGAAAGTTGAGGTTGAGCTGCTGAGCCTGACCCTTGAAAAGCCTTTGGAATTCCTCCCGACACAGACTAGATAAGGGATTTATTTTTAATTGGAAATTTTAAGGCGTTTACTTTACCATCCCTTATTTGGTGCACAGATCTAGCTATGTCACGGAGATTTCGGCTCTGCCAATGAGCGGGAGCTGATACCTTTCCTCAGAAAATCTGGTTGGGGGTGGTCAGCAGAAGATTCAACAGGACATGAACAAGGGAAGTTCCTGCCTAGACCCACCCAGAGAAAACCCCAGAGAAGAGCACTGAGCACTCATTTCATCATGAAGCTTCAAGAGCAGAGAAGTGCTTTTAACACAAACGAATACCGTCCAGTGCCCAACAGAAGCAGGAGGATTCTTCTCCCAACTCCTACTGCAGCCCCTGCTCTGAGGATCTGGCTTCTTCCCAGGCAGCTTCCTCTCTTGATGCTGTTCTCGGCCCTGCAGACACCCACCGGGAGTTCTGAGGTAGGGTGCCACTGAGGTGATTTCTTCCCTGTCCATGCTCCCCGGGGCACTTTCCTGGTGACAACCTTTAAGTGACCTGTGGTCACTTGGGATCTGATTTCATTCAGATATTTTAACAAATAATGCTGAAGGGTGTTGAAGGATGATGAAGGGTGTTGTGGTAGTGAAGAGTAGTGAAGGGTGTTGAAAGCAATTATTAAAAATTGTGGGATTCTTTGGAGTTTCTACATTTGGCATTATGGAAGCTAGAGGCATAATGTTACTTATATTTTTTTAAGATTTTATTTATCTATTCATGAGAGACACAGAGAGAGAGGCAGAGACAAAGGCAAAGAGAGAAGCAGGCTCCCTGCAGGAGCCCGATGTGGGACTCGATCCCAAACCCCGGGATCAGGATCTGAGTTGAAGGCAGATGCTCAACCGCTGAGCCCCGCAGGCATCCCTGTAATGTTCTTTTCTTGATTCTCCATAAAATTTAAGTAAAATACTGCTTCTGTATTTCAAATGATGCAAAATATAGTCTGTTTGCTTTAGATTGTTTCGTATGGATCAACTCCAAAAGAAGTATTATCATTTAAAGTTTTATATAATGAAAAATAACCAAATGTTAAGAGATAATAGAGTACATATTTGAGATCTCATAATATATTAAAGTTTTTAGAGCCCACAAGATTTAACAGCACATAATGAGATGGATTTTGTTTTGTTTGGGTTTAAATAGATTCTGTAGACCTATTTGTAAACCTTCTGTAAAGAGTTGTTGGTGAAAATCATTTAAGCAGTCTTAAAAATCTCCATTTTACATACAACTAGATGTCTTCTCATCATAAATAACAGTAAAAATACCAAAAGGTATGTTTCTGAGTTTCAACTGCAGCATCTTTGACATTGACTGAATGGAATCTTATCTCATAATATAAGAAGTGCTGTTCATTAGAAAAGCACTATTTCTTTGTCAAGAAGAAAACATCTTGGAATTTAGGTAATTGAAAATATGGTTCTAAAAAATAGACTGATGATACTTACTGAGCTTGTATTCAAATCTCTAACTTCAGTTTAATCTGGGCTAGATATTGATAAGTAGAATTCAATTGACTACCCATGGGAAAATGTCTTTTTCCCATTCCTGGGTTCTAAGAGGAAGGATGGTCCTAGGCACACCTCTCCTAACCACTATACCACTCCCCTGGTGGTTGGCAAGTTTAGTTGACTGGGAACATCAGGAACAATAACTGGGCATTCTGACTTTGACTCTGCTCTTCATCCTCCTGGGAGGTAGGCACATGCCAAAGGGCCTGAGCCCTGCGTTCCTCATGACAAGAATCTTACCTTTGGGCAGGCCACAATCCAACACTGTCTGCAGCTCAGTGGGCAAGTCTGCCTTGTTCCAGGGTTTACTCTTAACAAATCTTGCCATCAGACGTAAATATGTGTGCCCCAGCAATTCAGTAGTAAAGATGATATTTTAAATTTCATACATATACTCTTTTCCCCCAATTTTTTCAGATCCAGGTCAGAAGAGAGAGCTGTTATTTACTGGGGACCCCTTGGGAGAACCCAACATTACTCATCGCTGAAGCTTTTTCTTAAATATGGTTCAGAGACTTAATATAGATTTTAGGTATTCAAAAAAGAGATATTTCTTAACACCCATGAGAGAATATGAAAGGGGTCAGCAGGGAAAAAGAAAGTATACATAAACTTCTAGATGATCATTTGTTTTCTTCAAAGCACTATGCAAAAATACTGTTTTTGTTTATACAAGAAGGTCACACCCTCCCTGGGAGCGTGAGGGGTTTTTTAAGCTTCTAGTAATATTTATCAAACCAAATTCAATCTCCGGCACAAGTCACTGATCCAGGAGGTATTAGGGCAGTGTAATGATTATGAGTGAAACTTCAGCAAATAAATTTTGAGGAAAAGACTCGGCTTTATGGAAAATAGACAGCAAGCCACCACAGCCTACCATCTGATCTGAAAAGCTAAAATGAATATTTTTCCTTTCCTATAGGTTGCAGTTAACATCGACTTTGACTTGACACCAGATTCCTTTGATGATCAGTACCAAGGCTGCAGCCCACAGGTCATGGAGAAGCTAAATCAAGGGGATTATTTTGCAAAAGAACTAAAAGCACATAGAAATTACTCTAGATCTGGGCAAACGCCCACTTAACCTGGTTGAACAGAGCAGCAGATCTCCCCAGGAGCATGAATATTACACATGCTTTGGCCATCCTGGCTTATACATCAAACAACATTGTCCGCACAGATTTTACTAGAGCCATGGCCACTGCTGGCAGGTCCCCACAGCAGTATAAACACTCATTCCATTTCAAATACCTCCACTACTACCTGACTTCAGCAGTCCAGCTGCTAAGGGAAGAAATGATCCTGACGAATGACTCTTCATGTTATGAGGTACATCATGAGATGAAGGGTAACTATTTGAAAGCCAACAGAGGGGCCACCATCCGATTTGGCCAGTTCCTCTCCACTTCCCTCCTACAAGAAGAGGCACAGAAGGTTGGGAACCAAACTCTACTCACCATATTTACCTGCCTGGGAGTGCCTGTACAAGAATTCTCTCTCAGGAAGGAAGTCCTAGTCCCTCCCTACGAGGTGTTCAAAGTTGTAAATATGAGCTACCACCCTCAAGGAAATTGGTTGCAATTGCAGTCAGCTGGGAACCTGAGCACATACAACTGTCAGCTGCTAAAAGGTATTATGTTATCGTTCTAAATCAAATCTACTTGTGTCAGGATCCCAGAACACCAGTCTTTTTAAAAAGTTATTTTTCTGAGTGGGCCTGTGGGGGAAAATTGACCTTCAGGAATGGCAGAACTGACAGATTAGAAACCTGTCTTATTTCTTTTCCCTCCCCTTCTTTCTCAACTATCTCTAGAAAAACTGTGCTTCTTCAATGGCACTAATATGAGGAGACTTCTAGACACAGAGAGTAAACCTCTACTGAAAAAGATAGCACATAAAAATATAGCATTATTACCTTCACCCTCAAACTCATTTTGGTTTTTTGGGTTTTTTTGTTTGTTTTGTTTTGGGGGGGGTTGTTTTCGTTTTTGTCATGGTCACTACAGGAATACGGAGTGCTAAGAGTAAAGCAGGAGGCATGATTTATTCATTCACTCTTATCTATTACTCATCTTCAATGTTCCAAGCACTGGGATGGGAGGCCCCAGGCAATATGAAATGAATAAAGCAAAATCACTGTCGTAGGCGGATTTTAAGTCTACTGAGACATAGAAATATGAGCAATGTCCACACTCAAAAGCACTAAGCAATACACCAGATGTTTAAGCAATGGTTGTGGCTTCTCAGTGCTGGAAGCTACTCATTCTCTCTGGAGAAAGTGAGAAAGTCTTAATGATAGAGGACCACATGGGACTTGAAGAAGGAATGGGACAGGGTTGTAAAAGAAGAGAGGAAAAGTCATTTTAAGCAGAAAACAACATACGCTGAATCAAAGAGATTTCAAACAGCCAGTGTCTTTAGGGAATCAGCACAATAGGATGTATAGGACACAGGAAGAGGCTAGGAATGGAAAAGGAATAGGGGATCGATTGGGGTGGGGAGACTTCTGATGGGCCTGATGGTTAAAATTATTGTATTCTATACTAAGGGCTTTCTAACTTCATGCTAGAGGTAATGAGAAGTCCTTGGAGGAGTGGAGTATCAATTATATCAGTATTTTAGCAAGAGTTCTGACAATATTGTGAAAAATGAACTGAAGCAGGAGAAATTGGAGATATCACAAAACAAAAAAATATTGTTCAGATCATTTTTAGGAAAATATGTGGCTAACTCCATTCCATCTCTGTATGATGCCGGCCACAGTCCCTGCACAAAATGGTAGTTCTGTGGCAAGTGCTATGCCCTGTTTGATTTATAAGGAAGATTGTCCTTATCCACACGTGCACTTGTTCACACTCACACTTAACTGCAGTGTCTACCTTTGAAATATCCCCAAATCTTTCTCTATTCCATCATGATTGCTACTGTTAGTAATTCAAGCTATCAGCATTTCTTAGCATTTGGGGGCTGCAGTGTAACAAAGATCCTAAAACAGGCATCCACATTGAGGTCTTAGGCTTGCTTACTCTGGCCTATCTGCAAACACAAACCAGGGAAGAGGTGACCTATCAACACTTTTATCTCCTCCTGCCTGCCCTTGGAAGTGTGACAGGCAGCAGTATGAGCGAACTCAGTCTGTTCCATGGAACCAAGAGATTAGTGTTTGCAGAGGAGAATGAAAACCTAGAGTATAAAGCAAACAATGAGATTCTGATAATAAATAAGGACAATCATAGCTACTTTCCAGGGTTCTCTGGAACTACACTTGACTAAGGCACTGTTGCTTTATTCTCATCATGATGAAGTTGAGAGAGAAGAATTTTTCTCTAGGTCAATTCAATGAGCACAGTAAAATACATTAAGTAAAAAGTTGTAGAACATTTACATCAAAGAGGAGGAAAAAAGAGTATGTAATAGAAACTATTACCCATATTCTCTACTCTGTAAGTCTCAAAGAAAACTATTTCAAGACCCTCCCCCACCAAACTAATGATCTTTGCTTTCCTGTCAGGAAGCTGCTCAAACACAACTTTGAGTTAAGGCTTAGTTGGAGCAGCCGTGCACATTGCTAGACCTTGGAAGCTTGGTTGGTCTTGACTGGATATTTGAAATCACAAATCATATGTGAGGGAATCAGTAATCTTTTGTTGCTCTGTAAGCTCTCTCTGTGGGCAGGGACATGAGTACATAGTATTTAAGGGTTTGGCATGGAATCCAGGCAGTTTGACTCCAGATCCACTCTTTCTGGATTGCTATCCAACTTGTACCATTTTTTAGCTGTGTTCTCAGTCCAGTTGTTTAAACTCCCTATGTTTCTTTGACGATGTAAGAAGCATCATGATAGAGCCCCACAGGGTTCTTGTGAAAATTTAAAAAATAAACAAAATACTAAATTACTTCTACATGACCTACCATGTAATAAATGGCAAATAAGTGTCTTAACTGACAAGTAACACTCTACCTATCCCACCATCCTGGAGCAGTATTGGATTGATCCATACATGAAAAATGGGAGGAGGGAGGTGGTGTTTTTCTTTTCTGGGAGTCCTTCACTGAGAGGGAGTAAGATCAGTGGACTCTTTCCAGACCTGTTTTTCTAGATAACTCTTATTGCACCGACATCAACCTCAGTTTAGAGATTCACAAATGGTCCCTAGGATGCTGTCTCTTATCCCTTCAATTTTTTTTCTCATGCAAAAGCCACAAGCTATTTTAACATCTCAAAAGATCCCTCTGAGTCAGTGACTTGTTTCCTTTCCTGTTCCCTCTTAATCTGACAAATATCATACTTAAAAGACAACATGAAGACCTTTAAAATTGGTCAGCCAGGATACCGTAATTCTCCCAATGAAAAGACAATAGATCCAAGAGTACAGTTTCCCCGTCCTTTGATTTATTTCAAAATTGTTTCTGTTAACTTGTAACTACAGTTCTCAAGTTCAAAGAGTACTCAGGAATCTGTCAACCTCAGAATCAAAAGGTCAAATTGGTAGCATAAAATATTTAAGCAAGTCCATTTGCAAAAGAAAAATTAAGACATTCTTTTTTTTTTAATTAAGACATTCTAAACTAACAGCTCTCCCTTCTAATTCTTCTCTCACCCCTCTTGTGGCCTATAGTGGTTACCATAGAAACAGATGTTTTCATGCCCATTGAAAGACTCAAAATATGTTATTTTAGTTATTTGTCCTTAAATGTTGCTTTGTTCAGGAAAATAATCCATGCCAAAAATCTATAAACACACAAACACATACTCTGTTCTGTACCATTGGATTCACAAAGAAGGATTTATTTGTTAAAATGTTTCACATAATCAAAATTCTTAAGCATGTTTCTAGAAAAAATACAGTCAACTTTTGTAGTAAGCCTGGTTTTACATACTAACTTTACCAGTTACGAACAGTGAGAACACGGGCAAATGGCTTAGTCTCTGTGTGCCTCTACTATGTGTAACATAGGGAGGAAAATCTAATGAAAATCTACCTTATAGGATTCTGGTGAGTATAAAATGACTTATGCGTGTTAAAGCTCTTAGAACAGATTCTGACACTAGTAAGTACTCAAATTTTCCCTAAGCTACTATTACTGTCACATATGATTTACTTTATTAACTTCCTGTTCTTGTTTTCTTTTACTCTGGGTTTTATCTCAAACTAGTTTTCCCTATTGGTACCATCACATTAGCCTTGAAATGGAGTGTCTATCTGAGCTGCATGGATGAAAGAATGAGTAATTGAGGGGCACCTGGATGGCTTACTTGGTTAAGCATCTGCCTTCAGCTCAGGTCATGATCCTGAGGTCCTGGGATTGAGCCCCAGTCGGGCTTGCGCTCTCTCTCTCTCTCTCTCTAATAAATTTTAAAAAAAAAATTAAAGAAGGAAGGAAAAAAAGAAAAAGAAAAAGGAGAGAAGGAGGGAAGAAAGGGAGGAAGGGGAAGGAAGGGTGGAAAGAGAATAGATTTTGGAGCCAGGAAGGGCTGGGCATATATGTTAGTAGCTATGTGACCTTGTGTAAATGACAACCTCTGAGCCTGTTTCTTCATTTATAAAATGGGGGCAAAAAGAACATTGTGCAAGTACTTGGCGTCTACCCTCTCAAACATAATTGAAAAACCCTTGGAGGGACACCTGGGTGGCTCACTGGTTGGGCGCCTGCCTTTGGCTCAGGTCGTGATCCCGGGATCCAGGATCTATTCCTGCATCGGGCTCCCTGCGAGGAGCCTGCTTCTCCCTCTGCCTGTGTTTCTGCCTCTCTCTCTCTCTCAGTCTGTGTCTCATGAATAAATGAATAAATCTAGAAAGAAAAAGAAAGAAGAAGAAAGAAAGAAAGAAAGAAAGAAAGAAAGAAAGAAAGAAAGAAAGAAAGAAAGAAAGGCCCTGGGAAAGCACTTTGCATGTGGAAGTGGGATAATAGTTTCATGGCACAAATGTGTGCTTCACTGGTATTGACAGGCAAGAAAAAAAACAAAGAAGAGACAGAAGAAACAATGCTTATCATTGTTTGAGTGCCAAATTTTTCATAGATAACTCTCTTAAAAAATAACACTTGTTAATCTCCACATTCTGACAGAAAGAGGCTATAGATAGCATTTCCCTCCAAATATCAGATTAACTAGATATACTGCATATCAATTTTAGCTTCTGCTTTTCTTCAGGGGGTTGACTGTTTCTTTCTGAATAATCCAATATAATTCACAGATTCAGAGTTCATGAAATACAAGGTATAATAATTATGTATTTCTCCCCAAACTGTATACCCTAAGGCAGAGATGACCAAATTTATGTTATAATACACCAAAAATAAATGATACTTATGTAGCAAGTTTCATTCACAGAAGGTTTTCACACACATTATCTGTTTAATTCTTACAACTACCCTGTACATTGGTTATTGACCCCACTACACTGATTTGAATACTGAGGTTGAGAGAGGTTACATGGTTTGTGTGAGATTATTCAGTTTATAATAGACAAAAGCTTAGAAATATGTATGCACTATTAATTTTCCTTGTCTACTCTTATTGGTAAAAATGGGATTTTAAATATTGTTTATATATATAGAATTCCAAGAAATTTCAGAAAACACAAGGGATTTTATGTATTATTATGTGAAAACAATGGGAAAATATTTCTCTGTCATCTCATCATCCTATTGAACAATATGTTCAAATGTTGAGGCATTCACAGAGTTGAAGTTTTCCTAAATCAAACATCTTTTCTACCCTAAATAGTCACTGAAGGCTGGTTGAAAAGGAGATCCCACTCACTATTTAGAGCATTTTCTAAAGGTTTCCATCTTCCATCTCATTCTATATCCTCATCCCAGCATATTGCCAATCAGTAGTTTCTTGTATTTATTTTGCTTTCATCAGCCATACCCTAACTGGTTGCCAATCTTCTCCATCTTTCCATGAAGAGCATGTATGTATAGGAAGTACATACATACACACACACACACACACACACCAAGCAGGATTGTATGAATACTTTTTGCCCACTTTGTAATTTTTTTTAAGATTTTATTTATTCATTCATGAGAGACACAAGAGAGAGAGAGAGAGGCAGAGACATGGGCAGAAGGGAGAAGCAGGCTCCATGCAAGGAGCCCGATGTGGGACTTGATCTGGATCCTGGGATCATGCCCTGAGCCAAAGGCAGATACTTAACCGCTGAGCCACCCAGGCATCCCATCCCACTTTGTAATAAAAAAAAGAAAGAAAGAAAGAAAGAAAGAAAGAAGAAAGAAAGAAAGAAAGAAAGAAAGAAAGCAAGCAAGCCTATGTGTGGACATGCCATATATGGAGAAACAATACTGTGGCTAAAAAGATAGAGTTGAGTTGAGCCAGACTGCCTGAGTTGGAATGCTGCCTTCACTACATACCAGATGTGAGATGTTTGGTTAAGTTTCTCCACAAATCAAAATGTCACCTTTTGATCAGCGGAAAATAAGGAGAATAAGAATAAATACCTCGTAGATATCCTGTGAGGATCAAGTGAGTTAATTGATAGCATTGCTTAAAACAGACCACAGCACAGAACAAGTTGCTAATCGATGTTAGCTTTCATAATGGTGATGAAGATGATGGTAATTAAAATGGGGATACTGGTGATGGTGATGGTGTTGCTGCTGACAATAAAGACGGAAAATCAGGAGATCTCACACACTAAAGAAGAGATGGGTCACCTGGGGTAAATCTATGAGCTTCTTGGTGCTGTTCCATTACCTGTAAAATAAACAAGCTGAGTTCTGTTAGTTAGAGAACAATCTAAGAGGATACTTTTTTTAAAGCAGCTAACTGCAAATATTTGTATTAGGAGTTTTCTACATTAAAAAATGAATCAAAGGACAAATTAGATAGTTTTTTGGAGTTTTTTTAAGATTTTATTTATTTATTTGAGAGGAAGAATGAGAGAATGAGGAGGGGGGAGGCAGGAGGGTAAAGCAGAGCCCCCTGCTGATCAGGGAACCTGATGTGGGGCTTGTCCCAGGAGGAATCATGACCTGAGCTGAAGTCAGATGCTTCACCAACTGAGCAACCCAGGTGCACCAAGGTAGTTTTTCAAAAAACAAAAACAAAAAAATCTGCTACCTAAAAGATCTCTAACTTTGTTTTGTTTTTACAGGTTCCGGCAAAAAGTACAATCCTGCTCCTATGGTTATTGCTTGTCTCTTCTTTTTAACCAGTGTTGTCATCTCTTCCAAAAATGGAGTATAAATGAAACTTGTGGTTTTGCTTTTGCTGTGCCCTTTTGCTTGATGCCAGCCAGGGCACCCTGAATACCCTTGGGGACTCACTCTGCCTGGTTATCGACTGATACAGCGCTGGCTCAGCCTACTGCCTGTGAGTGGACCTAGAACTCAGTGTATTTCTTCTTCATGGACACAGATTTATCCTGGGATAGAAAAGGACCCAATCAAAGCTGATGAGATACAGTCATGGTAATTTTTTGGAATTCGGATCGGTAATGGGGTGGGGGCCTTTTTACTCAATGAAGATTAATGAAAGCAGAGTATGAGTCTACAGTTGCTGGCAGCTATCTTGCCACCAGTAGGGGAAACTCTATCTCCTTGAGAATAGAGTGAACACAATGAAGGAAGAACTAAAAAATGAAAAGAAACAGTTCTGATAAGAATATATGAGCCCCTAGATCCAACTATGCCTGAGTCGGAATCCTGGGCTTTTTTTATTACATAAATCAATAAATTTTATATTTTCATAAGTAATTTGAATTAAATTTCCTATCTCAAGTGATCAAAGGACTTTTTGGAGTTATGAATACAAGGATTCTCCATTATTTTTATTAGCCATCCTAAATGGGAACAAATTGAGAAGCTTGAGTTCGAAAGCACAGAACAAATTCTTCATCAAATGGAAAAGCTTTGAACCCCAGAGAAATAATTAAAGCAAATTTTCTTCAGAGATTTTTTAATCAGCATTCAAAGCCAAGCCAGTGTAGTCTCAAATAGGAGGAAATATGAAAACTTGAGAAATAAAAGGGAAGTTAATAAAAGATGTTAGTGAAATCTCATTCACTGGCAGTAATGGGATGCCACACCTATTTCTACAGTATTACAAAATTTAGAATTTAAATTCATATGTTAATTTACAGAGGGACTTTATGGCAAATTGGATTTTAAGTCATCTTCAAAACTTTAGGTACATTTATTAGGAAAGCACATGGATGTGTGTGGATTTAAAGGAGAAGATATGGAAGAAAAAAATCTGATAACCAAGCAAATATCAAAGATATATCAAGTCCCCACTATGTGACAACAATTAAACAAAAGGAAGTATAAATCACCAAACCTCACATCTGGGAATATTCTCTTACTTCCCTCAGGGAGTGACGGGGGTTGTTCTCCTGATTTCCAAAGACCCTGGTATTGGGCTAAATGGAGTAAAGGGGGAGACTAGCTCTATCCTTTGAGTTATGAAAGTCTATGCTACTTACCCCCCCCCGAGATTTGAGTAATAAACAATAAACAATGTCAGTTAATCTGACCCCATTAGGAATGTCTAAAGGGATGGTGTCTTGACAGAAGAGACACAATGGGGAGTTAGCTGCATAAAATCACCCAGTAGAGAATTTAGGCATCTAGTACTGTCATTCTTTACATGGCATTTTGAGAACAGGGCCAAGGGCATCTCTATCATCTAGCTTACATTGGCCTCTACACCAAATAAGGCAAGCATATAATTTCCATAGACACAGTTTACATGATTTATTGCCCAGGGACCTTGGCAAGTTAGTGGCTCCTGAGTAGAGAATTCTGTGGGCCTGGCTCTGGGAACAAGCTTTGCTCTGAGCCTTAGTGAGGCAGAGAAAAGCCTCCCAACATCTTGCATATTTTGTTTCTGTGCCATATAAATGCACTTATTGAGCCAGACTATGTACAAAACACTTTGGGGATGAAATGTTGAATATAATATGCCAGATCTTCCAAGAGTTTACAGTCTCTTGGGAGAGATTAAGAACACAAACAAGTCACAGAGGAATACCAAAAGAAAGGGGCAAGTCAAGTTTTCTGTTCACAAAAGTTCAAGAGAGAAACTCCTGAGGCAAGGGAAGAACCAATAAGGCTTCAGGGAAGAGGCAGCATTTGAGCAAGGCCTTGGGACACAGAGGTGGGAGCGAGAGATGAGAGGAAGAAGACAGTGAGTGTAGGTATGTGTCAAACGCTTAGAGCCAAAATGCATACAAATAGTAAGTACTTCAAATTTAGAGAAAAGTGAGATCCCACTGTCCTATGGTTGGAAACAGCTTTCTATGGGAAATGAGGCTCAAGGGAAGGCTTCAGAGGGAAAAGAGAGAGCTGAGTAGAAAGGAGACAGAGGATATAGGAATGATCAATGTACATAAGGGTCAGGAAATAGGTGTGACAGAGTGAAGCTGTAATGTGGACTGGAGAGGAAATTGCCACCCAAGCTAAAAAGTCAACCTAATGCATTGGATCTTCATGAGAAATCTATTTTCTGAGTAAGACATTCTAGATAAATGACTCTTACAGCCACACCATCAGTGTCCCTTAAGAACTTGTTAGAAATGTGAACTCTGGAGCCTGATCCCAAATCCGTAGAATCAGAAACCCAGGACCTGTGTTTAAGAAGCCCTTCAGGCTTATGACTTATGGGATTATGATCCATAAAGGAATAACCAGGTTTTTGAAAAGATAACTTAATTCTTCCTCCTGCTGCTGCTTTATAGGGCAAATCTCCAGAGATAGAAGTTATTCTCTTGAGTGGTATAGATTTGTGGGTTGAGGATGAATATGCATATTTTACATTCCCTCAATCTCTCCCTATAGTCCTAAATTTTTGTGCAAGTAGCCAGTGAAATGGACATTTATTTAAATCAATTCAAAGTTCATGAAATCTTAGGAGATGAGTTTCAAAAAAAATTCACTGTAATTTCTGCTTTTAGTCTGAGATATCTTTGAAGATAAAATGGATAAATTCACATGGATTGCTAAAAGGGCTGACACTAAAGTTGCATAGTATTTATCTCCTATAGTAACTTTTATTAATGCTTCTCCCTTCTTGTGCACATGAAAAAATAATCTGACTTCACTTGTTTTATTTTTATTTTTATGATTCAGTGTTCTTTTTTAAAAAAAGATTTTATTTATTTATTCATAAGAGACACAGAGAGAGAGGCAGAGACACAGGCAGAGGGAGAAGCAGGCTCCATGCAGGGAGCCCGATGCGGGACTTGATTCCAGGACTCTGGGATCAGGCCCTGAGCCAAAGGCAGATGCTCAACCACAGAGCCACTCAGGTGTCCCTTTGATTCAGTGTTCTAATATGCCTACCTGATTGTCCCAAAGTTCCCTATTTGCTCTCACTTTAAAAAATAATAAATCCAGGGATCCCTGGGTGGCGTAGTGGTTTGGCACCTGCCTTTGGCCCAGGGCGCAATCCTGGAGACCCGGGATCGAATCCCACGTCGGGCTCCCGGTGCATGGAGCCTGCTTCTCCCTCTGCCTGTGTCTCTGCCTCTCTCTCTCTCTCTCTCTGTGACTATCTTAAATAAATAAAAAAATAAAAATAATAATAATAATAATAATAATAATAATAATAAATCCAGTGAAAGAAAATTCCTATAGAGCTTGATTTGCTTAGAGAGCCAGGACTCTTGGCCTGAGTTGTCCAATGATCTGAATCAAATTGAATTATAGTTTATGAACCAGATCTTCATTTGGTAAAATTGAACATTTATTGAGCTAGATGCTTTCAGAGATGCCAACATGTACCAAACATTGGCAAGTGATAGAACATGGGAAAAAAAGGTATTACAAGCATTACAGGACTCCCTCACTGGCTTCCTTATCTTCTTGTAGTAAATGCCCATGTGTTTTTTATTTTGCTTTATGGCAGTTCACTTTTTCTTCCTCACTTATGCTTCATTCAAGCAGTGAGGTCACACTGTGCTCGCAGAGGAGGAATGAAACTAGATAGAAAGTAGAAACTAGTGAGCCTTCCCCCAGGTTGCTTTTCAAAACCTGAAGGAATTGAGAGCAACGAGAAGAACCCAAAATAAAGAATCTGAAAGACACATGCAATAAGAGTAATAGGTTTGAGAAGAGTGCATTCCCCCCCCCAAACCCCCAGTATATCCACCGGCTGGAAGCAACAGCAGACAGGCAGTCATCAGAGTGGGCAGATTAGAAGTCCTTGGTGGTGAGACAAGGCCTTTGAGAGGCCCTGTCAGTGATGGCCAGCTTCACAGGAGCCACCTGCCTCCGAAAACCCCTGCTGTGACTGAAGTATGCATGGCCCTTCCTAACCTCACAGGGCTATACTAGCTGCCATTCCCATTGAAGTGTGGTGAAGACCCCCCCCCCACTTGAACTGCCACTAGTCATGCTTCCTGTCATTTCGTAGGAAGACTCTGCCCAGGACTATTCCTGGCCCTTGTCCCATTCATTTCCAGATCACTCCCCCAGCTGTTGCAATATCCCTGGACAGTCTGACGACCAATAGCAGGAAAGTGAGGACCTGAACACACACAGGTTCAGAGAAAGTAACAAAGCGAGAGCTCCACCTCCCTTCTCCCACTTATATACGTTTATTTTTGAGGACAGAGTAGCAAATGAATCAGAGCTCAAGAATGTCCTCAAAATAAGCCAGCTAGAGGATCACCTGGGTGGCTCAGTGGCTGAGCACCTGCCTTAGGCTCAGAGCGTGATCCTGTGGTCCTGGGATCAAGTCCTACATCAGGACTATGTCTGCCCGTGTCTCTGCCTTTCTCTCCATGTCTCTTATGAATAAATAAATACAATCTTAAAAAAATAATAAGCCATCTACTAATGGATACCTATTTCAAATGCGCAAGGTTTCAGCTTTGGAGCTGAGAGATAATGTAGAGTTCACGTCTTGATACTCATCCTTTTCTCAAGCCCTCTAAGTCCTGAAACTGTCAAATCCCCTTGGCTCTTGCCACAGGACATTCTGAAGGTCTTCCTGTTTAGGGGGCAAGGAAGAGATTCCTAATTCAAAATTATAGTGGTGATTCCAATGACAGCCTTGGCTTTGGAAGCTGAGCTCCTAACTCAGGCTAGCAAAAATGCAACTTCAAAGTATCCACAACTGAGGAGGTCATGGTGGCAACCTTGGTGGATGTGACTGCATCGCAGACTTAAAAGTACAGAAACAGAGTGTATTCTTCCCCCACTCCATCAAATGCTCACAGTTTTTTTTTCTCTTTCAGTTTTTCATATTTCAGCCTAGTTTTTAAGTGTAGGGAAATATGTTTTATTTGTAGAGGAGAAAATGAGATTTCAAACTTGAGATGAGAACATGTTTGAATGAGGACAAACCTTAGGTATTCTCAGAAGAAAAATTCCAAGAAAGAACTAGAGTTATTCATTGCTTTTTAAAATTCTCAACAAAGTTCCTGTTAGGTGTCATGTAGAATAGGGCCATCTTGAAAGCATACACTCTTTCCCATGGATAAGGGCCAAAGACCTTCTGGTAGGCAAGGGATTTGTCTAACCTTCCTTCCCCAATACAAGCACATCTCAGAAATCCTACTTCTATGAGTGTTACAGTCTTTTCTTTGTGAAAGGTTAGAGCACCTCCATTTTTGAAACTCCAATAGCTCCTAATTATAACACCTCAATAGGAGACAGACAAGAATAAACCATTTGCCCTGGTCTTATCCAAGTAAGAAAACTATTACTCTTCATTGATTGTTCTTATTTACTCCTGGATAAGTCATACCAAAAGAATCTAGTGATGGCTTATGATAGGTAAGGCACTGATGATACAGAGATTGGTATATGAGTGACAAAAATGCAGAAGGTAGGGGCACCTGGGTGGCTCAGATGGTTAAGCATCTGCCTTCAGCTCAGGTCATGATCTCAGGGTCCTGGGATTGAGCCCCACAGCAGGCTCCCTGCTCAGTAGGGAGTCTGCTTCTGCCTATGCCACTACCCCTGCTCATTCTTTCTCTCTCTCTCAATTAAACAAAATCTTTTTAAAAATGCCGAAAATTACTTTATATGTTTCCTGTGCCTGAACAGTAGTTTCTGCCAGATTATCTAATGATAATGTTTACATTTACCTGGACTTCTCACTGTAGTATCTAGAAATAGGACTACTAAGAGTAGAAATTAGTTTAGGGTTATTTTAATTATGCTTTAAGATGATATGTAATGTTTAGAGACATCCTCAAATGTAATACATTTCCTTGATGTTCTGAACAATATGTTATTTTTAGTAACTGCCATTTCAAGTAGGTTTTCTTTGATTATTTTTATTTGAATAAAGCAAAACTTGAGGTAAATGGTCTACTGGGTGACTACTCTTTGTACTTCTGTCCTAACATAACTCATTTGTGGCATCAAAGGTCTTAAAACATACTCCAAATATTCACAGGATACAAAATGATTTTCTGACAGAAATGAGCAGTTCTGTTGCACTCCTACTAGTAATTGGCTTTCTTGGGCACAGAAACCTTGGTTTCCATAGTATTTATGGCTTTTTGGAGGACTTCTAAGATTGGCGCTACTGTTTTGACAACTTCCTCCAACTGAACTGCAATTGACTTGATGGTATTCTTGGAATCCTCAGTTTCTAGCACATCCTGCAATTTTTTCAAGATGTCTATTGTACCAATTTTGGATGGACCCGGACTTGTGTTTTTCTTGGATGTGTTGGCATCTGATTGCTCTTTGGTGTCTTTTCTATAGAGGTCACCTAACTGAAGATTCATGACGGGATATTTCATCAAGAGTGAAAGAGAAGATTCCAAAATCCCAAGGATGTTGCTACTATTCAATGCAGAGACAATGACTGGTGTTTGAACAGTTTTGAACACTTCTTTAGCCGACTGCTGCAACTCCTTTACATTGGTGGTATTCTCAACCATAGAGCAAACAGCTGTTGCAATCTTGGAATATAAAGGTTCCTTTTGCATTTGGTCATACTTTGTCTCCACTACAGATTGCATCTCTTTAAAAATTTTGAACATTTGTTCAAAGACATCCTTGGCATTATCATCTTCTTTCACAGTCATGGACTGGATCTGAGTATTCATAGTGCTGTTAAACAATTCAATAAGCATGTTAGTGAAGGCAGCAAGATCTTGCATGTGAAGGAAAAATGTTTTGGCAGCTTGAACCAGCCTCTCTTTATCCTCTTCTGATTCTGAAGACATTTCTCCAACAAAAATGTTTCAGTACTGCAAAATAGAGTAGTAATAAAGATGAAAACTTAAATTATATTTGTCAGCCATAAAGAGATTGACAGTATAATCTAACTGTGAAATTAACTACCGTCAAGGGTAGGAAAGCCACACAGGCTATAAAGCAGAAATGATCCCGTGCTTTAATAAAAATAACAACAAAAATAACTAAAAGACAGAATAGGGATGTTTCAAAGAATTTAAGCCACATATCAGATTTTGGATGGTACTGGATTCTCAATTGGATATGCTGATATTTTCTTAGGTATCACCCTAAATAACTATCCAATCTGGTGGAAAAGATTGTATACGGCTTAAAACTTACATAGAAAGGCTCTGGTTCCTGTTAAGACAGAGCAAGCACACTGAGTACAACCAAAAATCCTGAACTGAATATATAAAGTAATTCTCAGATATCTGAAAGGTGGGTAACAGCAGACCAAAAGGATAAAATACAACACTTCAAGATGATCAAGGCCATCTGATGCAGACTCCCAAGATCTCTGTCTTGCCTAAGAATGTATCTGTACTTTCACTGTAACTCACCCTCTTCTGCTATAGAGGAGAGTGTTGACGTCTCTAACCAATGTTCACAAGTAGAAGTCTGGGGGAGATACAAAAAGATAGGATTGTGAACATTGATCCAGGGATCCCGAACTAGCAATTTGCAGGCAAAGTCCGACCAGCAGATGTATTTTGTTTGAAAACAAAACCTCCAAAGATTTAGTGTTGCCTAGAGAATAAAATACAATTTCCTGGCATGGCATTTAAGGTAATCTACAAACTGCTCTTAATTTTCCACTAGTTCCCTTCCCTTCACTGCATTCACATATATCCTGGGCCACTAGCATAGTGGATTAATTTTGTTCCCTGAAAATGCTCTACAACATTAGCTCCTTTGTTCACAGTATTCCCTCCACCTGCGTTAACTCCTCCCTGCCCTACTACCTACACACCTATTGAAATCCTACTTATCCATCCACACACTCTTCTTCCCTTTTTTCCTCTGTGCCCATACACAGTAAGCCCAAGATATGTCAATTGCAAAATGACACACTGGGCCAAAGTAAAGTAACACCCCACTTGGTCCTCCTTTAAAACTATAGAGCAGGGGATCCCTGGGTGGCTCGGTGGTTTGGCGCCTGCCTTTGGCCCAGGGTGCGATCCTGGAGTCCCAGGATCGAGTCCCGCGTCGGGCTTCCGGCATGGAGCCTGCTTCTCCCTCCTCCTGTGTCTCTGCCTCTCTCTCTCTCTCTCTCTCTCTCTCTCTCTCTCTGTCTATCATAAATAAATAAAAATAAATAAGTATTTAAAAAATAAAATAAAACTATAGAGCAGAACTTTAGATTTTACACATCTCCTAGCTGATGTCCCCGTTCTGAATCCTCTACTCACCCATTAACAATAGAAATTATTGTTATTAATGTAAGAAGAATGGCTACCATTCAGTAAGTTTTTGCCATATATTAAGCACTATCTCAAATGCTTTACATGCATTATCTCACTTGATCCATATGACAATCCATAAATTACAAACTAATATATCACACCAATTAAAAAATGAGATTAAGAGACTTTCCCAGGGCTACATGGCTAGAGAGTGATTATTTTGGGGGCACACAAAATAAGGACTGTCCAACTCTAAAACCTTTGTGTTTTTTCCATTAAAGTTTTATGGGGACTGGGTGATCTTCCTGCTTCTGAGATGTCCCCGCTGTAGATGAAACAATGGGGATGAGAACAGAATCTAGAAGGAGAAGCATGGAAGACTCTAAGCTTTAAGAGAAAGAAGTTGATCTATAAGGCATTCCTATTGTCAGGGCATTCACCAACACAATAAGAGATGGTGATAAAGAGAAGAACTAGCCAGGAAAGAAGAGCACACACACAAAAACTGCATTTGGCTACAAATAATCTGGATTTCTATCTCTTTCAAGAAGGTAAACAAAGGCATCAGCAACAGATGTAGTATAAATGCAATAGAAACTAGAAGGAAACTTAATATCTGGAATAGCTAACAAGACAGAATGCCAGAAGCTGAGAGCTGCAATCAAAGAGCCATCTTCTCCGCTGAACTGAATTAGCTCAGTTGTACAGCACTTTTCAACAATTAACGTCCATGAAAGAACAGAAAATTAAATGTTTTACCGTGTTATTAGTTTTTCAAATTAGACTGTTTCATACATACTTATTTTATATTAATATAGGAAACAGAAGAATTCTGAGAACTAGGAATGCAGAAGTACTCTATAAACCAGACAGGCAGAGGGACCCAGCAGAGACTAGCAAAGGCTGTAAGTCATCACATTCCATGGAAACACCCAGATGAAACCAGATGAGAAAGCTCTTCAACAATGCTCCTAAACCAACTGCTGGGACTACTGAACTCAGAAACACGGCAAGGTAAGCAATGTGGATATTTCTACTTGTATTGATATGATAATTCTGTTTCTCTGGATTAAAGGGTATTTGAGGAAACATGTTAATCTTCAATCCTAGCCATAAATGTGATAAAGTCACAAAATGCTTTTTTAGGAGGGTCTGCTGGCTCTTCCTTGTAATTATTTACTTCTCTGAAGACACCAGATAAAGAAGAAAATTAACAGCTTATATGACTGATTAAGTCAGAGGGGAAGACGAAGCGGTAAAGATAGCAAATTTAGAAAGGATTAAGGACAAAATGACACCTGTGTACTGTTTACATGGATTGTAACATTTCTTTTTATGTCTCTAACATCAGTACAAGCACTCAGCATCAGTGAAAGAAATGTGCAATCTGATACTCACTAATTTATGGTGTTTCTGCTCCCTTATAAATTACATTACATTTAAATGTCGCCTGTCTCCAAATAGACTGTTATCTATCTACCTTGAGGGCAAGGTCAGGAATCTTCTTTAGAAGAACGTATATGAGAAAGAGTGTCATCACATCATTATCAACTTTTTGTTTTTGTTTTTTTTTTTTAATTAAAAGCCAGGGTTTTGATTTAAATTAAAGAAGACTCTCCGAACTAGTTAGTAGCTGTTATTTTCTTTTGAAAAGTTTCTGGTTTCATCTATTCTTTACCCCCAAACTCCCAAATAAGTGAACTTTGCAGGATAGCTGGACCCAACATGGATAGTGAGGATAGTGACAGCACAGAATAGCTTAAAACCTCAGAGAGCACTAATGACTAAACATTAGAGGCTGAGACATGTTTTCTTTGTCTCTCTTTCTTTAATTGTCACTATGGGAAAAGCTCAACAATACATAAAAGTGGAGATCATAATAAACTGTCATATACCCAGAACCCAGCTTCAAAAATTATGACAACAGGTTGATCTTATTTCCTCCCTAACCCTACTCCACACTCCCAGATTTTTTGGAAGCAAATCTCAGAGATCATGGGTATCATTTCATCATTGACCTATTCACCATGTATTTCTACAAAAGCAAAAACTCGTCTTTTTGAAATGTAACTTTGTGCTTCCCAAAATAACAGTACTCAATAGAACTGTCTTTGGCTTTGAAACACACATAGTGGGATCCCTGGTTGGCACAGCGGTTTGGCGCTTGCCTTTGGCCCAGGGCGCGATCCTGGAGACCCGGGATCGAATCCCACGTCGGGCTCCCGGTGCATGGAGCCTGCTTCTCCCTCTGCCTGTGTCTCTGCCTCTCTCTCTCTCTCTCTCTCTCTCTGTCTCTGTGACTATCATAAATAAATAAAAATTAAATATCAAGTACAGGGCAGCCCAGGTGGTTCAGCGGTTTAGCACCACCTTCAGCCTAGGGCCTGATCCTGGAGACCTGGGATTGAGTCCCCCGTTGGGCTCCCCGCATGGAGCCTGCTTCTCCCTCTGCCTCTCTCTGTGTCATAAATAAATAAGTAAGTAAGTAAATAAATAAATAAATAAATAAATAAATAAATAAATATCGAGTACATATTTAAGAGTAACAATTTGATAAGGGTACAAGTTATTAACCTTCCCAGATGACTGAATGTTTCCATATGGCGCTAGTGTTAATACATGTTAACTTGTGGGTTGTTTGAAATTTGAATTTGCACAAATCAACCACCAACCTTATAATTTCAAAGGACATTTTACTTTCAACTCAACATGTCATTTTAAGTCTGTCTCGACTACCTAACTAGATTAAAAATGCCATAAAAGCAGGGACCATGTCCTTTTCATTTTTGTGTGCTCCATAGAGCCCAGCATGCTATCTAATACATAGTAAGGGTCTAGTCCATTAGATAGATTGTTACTTAATTATTAAACTGTTTCCGTCACCAGGCTCTTCAAATTTCACGTGTCCAAAAATAATTCATTAGTTTCACCTTCAAATCCTACCTCTCCCCCACCTAATTCTCTAACATTTATCTCATCCTTGCGATGGAAATAATTTTGAACTGTATTCAGTACTGGAAAAGTATCAGGTGGCAGGCCTGCTGAAGATCTATTTGCATAAGGAATCTTCCCAAAGCCCTTCACCAAGAGAAAAGGAGCTAGGAAGGTAAGTCCAACTCAGAAAAATAAAAGTCCTTTTTCATTGATTTGAAAAGTAATTCAGAGCACATCATGATGTCTTACTCAAACTTGTTACTGGCACAGAATTATAGATTGATATCTGGAAACTGGGAAGAAGACTATAAAAGTGCATGTGTCAGGCCGTGGTTGGTTGCATAAAAGAAAGAAAATATAATTGAAAAAGGGCTGGGTCTTTGATTTGTGATCTTTGATTGAATTCTTTTCATCAATTTAATTAGCTACTATTCTTTTACTGTCTGGAGTTGTTTGCTCATTTAGCTATTAGATAACCACTGTTTTTCTTATTGATATCAATAGTCTTTAGAAATTCATACTTCATTTTTTTGTGTACCATTCCCAATTTCTTTTTAGTTCTTTTTACATGGTATGGTCATCTTGTTGGACCCGGGCTCACGGGTGCCAGCGTGTCCCGGTGGACGCCCCAGAGACTCAGACCCCAGACAGGCAGATGCAATCAGCAAGAGGGTTTATTGAGCATTTGCGCAAAGGGGCTCTCCGCCTCCGAGGGGGAAAAGAGCCCGGATTAGCAATTGCAGGGATCTTTTAGAGGCAAAAGGAAAGAAACCGCCTAAAGGCAAAAGAACCGCGGGAGTCGCAAGGCATCCAGGTTGATTTCACAGAGGGTCAACATGAACCTATTCAGGGACATTCCAATCAGGGTGTGGGGGGAAATGGTTTTCTTACTGTGAACAGAATGCTTTTAGTTGCTACAATGTCAGAAAGGCGCCTGGATGGGCTGCCTCTGGGTTAGGGCTGGCCCTACTTACAAGGGGGGAGGTTTCTTCAATCTTTGTTAGTCAAATTTTTGTGTGACTTTTTTCCTTTGGGTTTAAACTTATAAAGCCCTCCTCCATATAGACATTTGAAAATTATCCACTTTCTTCTGGCTGTTTTATCATTTTTTTTACAGACATTACACTAACTTCTTAAAATTAATTTTCACCCCCAAAACTAGCCCATTATGCCAAGAACATCTATAGAACAATAATTTCAATTATCATCAATTTCAGAGTCTATGTTCATTATGTATTAAATGTATAGAAGGGTCTGTTTTCAGAACTATCTTGTTCCATGATTCCATCTACTCTTGTACCTATACGATACTATTATTTTTATAATGTTTTAATATTTGGGGAAGAAAAGTCCCATTATTACTATTCTAAAAAAATAAGAAATCTCACCTATTTAGTTTTGTTTAATTTTATTTAAACTCTGGGGAGAAAAGGAAGAGAAAATGGAGTTTTCATATCTGTGTGGGATCTGGGTATATTTTCTCTTCAAGTAAATAGCATCCTGATTTTTTATTTTATGATTAATTTGTCAAGGTGTGTTAAAATAATGAGTTAACTGGGAAGAAACTGACCATTTGGAAGCATTCAACCTCCTCATTCTGGAGGAAGGCTCATCTCTCCTTTTGTTAGGCAAATAGAACACATACCTTTTCTGGAAGCTATGCCTTCAGATAAGAGCAGATGATAGCTGCTAGAGATATTTTACACTTTCTCAGGCTAAGAAAGACTCCTCTCACCTAAATATCTGAATTGGAATGTTGCTGATGGTCTTCCAAACTCAGTCAGAAACTGGAGTTTTCACTTCATGATAATATCTGAGAACTAGGAGTCAAAAAAAGAGAAAAAGCTGAAGAGAAAATTTCTGGAAGAAAAAACAAAGAAATCAAAGTTCAGATTTGTGCAGTTTGCAACCCAAAGGAGGTGAGCTGGGGAATATTTAACAAACCCTCAACAATTTTTTTAAATGAAATTGAAGTATGTTCTAAGTACTGTTTTGTGGAAATTTGTGTAACACGTGGATGTGTGTGTGTGTGTGTGTGTGTGTGTGTGTGTGTGCTGGATCTGAATCAAAGATAAAAATGAATTTCTGACCATGATAAGGTTTATCCTATCAGGGGTACCAAGGCATTTTTCTAAACTGAACAACATAAATGATTATGTTTCCAATCCATTTAAAAAAAAATGTTTCCCCTATTTCCAACTTATATTTTTATGACTTGGAGGATAGGCTATTTTCATGTTTCATGAGAGAAAAATATCTTCATTCTTTCATCCCATGCTTAAGAGAGTCCCCATATCTAGGCTAGCAGCCATGGTCTCAGAATAGATAGGGGCCAAATTCATCAGGATGTTGTTTATGAGAGAATGTGCCAGCTCCCACACAGATTTCATTTTCTCTTTTCTCCCAAGAGTTTAAAAATAAAAGTGCCAGGCACATAGTAAGCCTATTCAAGGTATGCGTATTGTGACATTGTTCTACCAGGGCTCAAACTTTTTTACCCAAATAAGCTCAGAAGATGCTTGTGCTTTTTTTACTCTGAGCCAGTGGAACAGACACAAGAAGGCTCCTACCTGATTCGTTGTATTCATTCTATGGTGTACTCTTGCTACTTATTTTTTAATACCTTCGTGAAACGGCATCATCTTCTTACTAAGGCTAATTCTAGCTAATCTCCATCGTGCCCAAATGCATTATAAGCCAGTCTAAATAATTTAAGTTATAAGCTTTGCAAATGGAGACCACAGATAGTTATAACTGTACTGTCCCCTGCACCATGCTCACTCTCCCCAAGCGAATTTTAATCTAAAGAATTTTGAATACATACGCTTAACATGAAAATTTTTTGTAAAGATCCTAGTATGTGTATTGTCTTTAATGTCCACAGGCTTAGAGAACAAATAATTTGCCTGTAAAGACCTATAGAGTGACTGGAATATTATAAATTAAGATAACAGTATATAAACAAAATTAGATATTAATAGCCCTGTAAACTCAGAGATCTTAATATTCTTCTGGCCCTACTAATTTATCTCCAAATATTAGAGAAATCAATCTGGTAGATCTATTCAGTGTGGTGACTAGGGTTTGGGAAAATTAAGGAGTATTGGTAATCAAGAGCTAACCGTATCAAACTGCAGTCTATGTCAAACCTTATTAAATATGACTTGGAAATAATCACATTTATTTATTATTAATCAGATGCTTGATAAACACATATGTTTCCTATCCAGGATTTCTCTCAACCACAAAAAAATTAGTGCCTTAATTAATGCATCAGGAGGTTGCATTGTTACCCATATTTATATAAACTAAGTTTCATAAAAACTGTTTTGAAGAACCTGTTGAATTTTCTGAGGAATTCCTTAGCACAGTGCTATTTTTCCACTTGTAAAGTAAGATTCATGGTCAAATGCACACAGACAGCAGATATTTTTCAAAATTTTTAGTGAGGATTTACGACTTTATTTTTCAGAGACTGTATCTGAAATATGGCTCAGAGTGACTTCTATCCAGAAAACCCACGGAGAAGGCAAGAAGTAAACCGTCTTCACCAGCACCTACTTGGTTGCCTATCTGATAGCTTCCATGCCACCAATAAGCTGATTGAGGTTTTAAACATACGCTTGGGGTGCAAGCTGACCTCCATTGAGATGAAAAGAGATGGGACCATCAAAGAAAACTGTGGTATCATCATCCAAGCCATGATGAAAATCCAAAAGGAATTGCAAAAGGTTGATGAAGCCCAGAAGATAAACTAGAGCCAACCCTCTACAGAAAACTTCAAGATATTAAAGAAAAGGAAACAGAGAAAATTGCAATAGCACAAAAGGTCATTTCAGTCATCCTGGGAGAAGCTACTTCTGCAGCCAGTGCAGTCGCTGTTAAACTTGTAGGCTCAAATGTCACAACTGGCATCATTAACAAGTTGGTCACTGTGTTAGCTCAAATTGGTGCTTCTCTCCTTGGTAGTATAGGAGTTGCTGTTCTTGGCCTTGGCATAGATATGATATTCCGTGCCATCCTGGGAGCAGTGGAGAAAACACAGCTTCAAGCAGCCATTAAAAGTTACGAGACGCATCTGGTGGAATTCAAGTCAGCTTCAGAAAAATATCATCATGCCATTACTGAGGTCACCAACACAGTGAAACAGCAAATGAAATGAACAGCCACTGTGCCCCTGGAATATTTTTCTACTTCTCAATACAGTGTTTTGCTCCTTTGATTAGGTTCATTTTCTGGACGTTTCCAACATGGACAGAAATACAGTTAACAACTTGGAAAGATGTTTTAAGAGAGGCTAAAATCAGATGACTCCAGAGTTTTGTATCAACAACAAATGCCTACATTGGTTGGTGCTAGAGGTAAAAGATTATATCCCAGGATGCTTCTTACTTTGCTCTACCAGATCAACTTTAGGTTAAATGCTATGGGTGTGGGGATTACCTTTCCCTTTTCTAACTCCCCAAATCATTAAAATTTAAGTTGAATGAGGAGAGTTTTATTTCTACCACTAGCTTCAGACATCATTTAGTACTAAGGGGATGTACTTAGTAACTTCTGCCTAGACACTAACTGTGGACTTTGGGTGAAATAGAAATACTACCATAATTTTGACCCTCAGTTTTTAAGGCTAATTTTTAATAAACTAGGAGACACTGACATATGGGTTGTAACAATTTACTTCAGTGATAAAAGGACACAATGGTTCTGTAACTTCTACTAATTACACCTTATAAATTTGAATGGATTTTTTAAGAGATAAAAGTTAAAACTAAAAAGATAAAGGTTCTGTTTCTGTCATTGCAATCAACCCTGGCCAACTGTGGTGCGATGATTAAATAACCCTCATTGTGAATGTTTGAACACTCTGGGACATTGAAAAAAAAAACAAACATGCAGATCCCATCTACACGTGCATAAAACGTGTTTAGGATACAGGGAGAAGTTGTTACTCTTTTAGGAATTTGCCATTTAAAGGAGAGCTGTAATTTATTACCTCACGAGTTTTCAGAAAAATGACATTTCATTTTCTACAACAGCAGAATAAAGGAAGCTGTTTCTGCTTCATAAAACTTCAGGTGGCCCATTTCATTAATTACCTGATTTCAGGAAAACCCAGAGGCTAAGGAGGCCTAATGGTCCAGCTAATATCTGCACACACAAGTGTTTTCTAAATCCTTCACCGACTAATAACTTCCCATTGTGACTCTTAGCTTCTACTTACAAAATCATTAATAAGTTGCTGGTGCAAGAATGTGTTTGTTACAGCTGATTCTTGCATCCAAGTACAAGAAATGTCTCGAAGTTCTAAAAGCTCAGTGTGTCTCAAAAACTAAAAATCTAGATGAAAGACCAACTTTTCAGATGCACTGTTCATTTTTCTCTTCTGTCACTGCTTCTCAAAATTAGTCGGACAACTAAAGTAGTTCACCTTCAAAATTAAGTTTGATTTTTATTTTATTTATTTTTTATTACCTAACTTACAACTTCTACTAAACTGCAAGACCATGTTATTGCTCTTTCTGGGACTCAAGATTCGGCCTAAAACCAAATCAAGAATTTGCTAAGACAAAGGCTAGTGTAGGTAAGGAGCTGATTACAAACGTTTAAGTGCACCACGTAAATATTCTGCTGTTAAAAACCAACGTGTTATCTCCTTCGGTAGTTTGGAGTGTTTATAATGGGTACTTAAGAACTGACCTCGGCCTCCCATATTTTCCTATAAGGGATATTAAGATCAGCGATAACAAAGGGTATCTCTTAGGAGTCAAATTTGTTAAGTGTTTAAACTTACCCTTAAGGGGAAGGGGGGGTGGGTAAGAGTCGTGGACAGAAGGAAGAGGACGATGACTGCACCTAAGTGATAATCCGCACACAGGTACAGTGATATCATAAAGGACTCCTAGCTGGTGTGAAGACCGAAAGGCAGACGCCAGGACCCATCAGCCTCGTCGCTCATAAATCTAAAACCTGCACACGTATCCCATTTCCACCTCAAAAAAAATAATAATAAAAAAACAAACAAACAAACAAAAACCCTTATTGTAGATTAATCTATCGTTCACGAACAATCTGGGACTTTCACACGGGCACTGATGACTCATTCGCTCAGGTCTACAAACGATCTGTCGTGCCTATACACTTGGGAACGGCCGTGATGGTAGCAAAGCGCAACAGGCACACTAGCAAACGTTACTCAGGGATCCGTTTTCAGACAGACACTCTCAAGAGACCGCGCTTGCTTACATCATGAAAAGACAAAAAAAAAAAAAAAAAAAAAAACCCAAAAACCAACAAGTCCAGCCGACTGACTGCAAAACAGCACCCCGGCCCGAAAAGGCCGGTATCCCGCACAGCGGTAACAAGAGCTTCCGGAAGTTAAGTCCAACCGTCTGGGTCGGAGAGGCCAAGTAGTCCTCTCATCAGCCAATCACCTGCCCGACCCGCTAGGTTTTTCTTTCTATTGGTCTAAAGAAGTGTCAATCACTGCGGTTCTGCGCCATGAGGGCGGGCCCTTAGCACAGAATCAACCAATACGGTGTGATGCGGAGCAGAAGAGACTCTGGTCCTGGGGGTCTTGGTTCCTTAGCGAGAAACGCTAAGATCCTGGATCCTTAGGAATAGGAAGTGAGGTAGGGATGGCGGAGGGGCGCGAAGTTTCAAGATGGCGGTGGCTGGGGGGCTGGGGGGTTTTAAGATGGCTGAGGGGAAGGCCCCTACGAAGTAGAAGAGGCCGAGAATCGTTCCCTCCCCGCTTCTCGCAGTCCCAGGGACCCAGCAGAAGTGTGAGTGTGCAGGGTTGTCTCACTCCGTTTCTCCATCTTTCTTTCCCGTCTCGGCCCCGGGCCCTGCGGCTGCCTCGGGGACCCCAGGCCCCTCTGCCCGGTTCTTCCCCTCCGCGGTGTGGGTCTCCCGGGCCGGGCCGGGGGATCCTGGAGCCCGAGCGGTGCGGCTTCTAGCGTGAGTCGCTTAGCGCCTCTCTTGCCGGCCCGTTGGCGGGTTGCTTTAATTTTTTTTTTATTTATTTATGATAGTCACAGAGAGAGAGAGAGAGAGAGAGAGAGAGGCAGAGACCCAGGCAGAGGGAGAAGCAGGCTCCACGCACCGGGAGCCCGACGCGGGACTCGATCCCGGGTCTCCAGGATCGCGCCCCGGGCCAAAGGCAGGCGCCAAACCGCTGCGCCACCCAGGGACCCCGGGTTGCTTTAGATTTGACGCCTTCGTGGACCTCGAGTCAGGATCACCCGTCCCTATGGTTTTGGCAGGTGCTGGTGCCGTTGTCTCTCTGGGTGGACCTGGGCCCAGTCCCGCTTGAACCCCGGCCTCTTCGGTTCAGTATAGGGGTTCCCCCCGCCCCGCCACGGTTCTGTGGCGCGATTTCCTTATCGTTTCTCTTTTAGACAAAAAGCGGTTTGTGCAGACTAGGGCTGCATTGTCTCCTGTAGAAATTCTTCTAATTCCCACCCGTTTTTTTGTTTCACCTGTGGGAGAGGAGGGTCAGAACGGTAGCCCGAGGGGAATTGAGAGAGGACAGCAAGGAAGATCACAGGCCATCAAAAAAAAAAAAAAGAAGAAGAAGAAGAAGAAGAAGAAGAAGAAGAAGAAGAAGAAGAAGAAGAAGAAGAAGAAGAAGAAGAAGAAGAAGAAGAAAGAAGAAGAAGAAGAAGAAGAAGAAGAAGAAGAAGGAAGAAGAAGAAGGAAGAAGAAGAAGAAGAAGAAGAAGAAAAGAGAAGAAGAAGAAGAAGAAGGAAGAAGAAGAAGAAGAAGAAAAGAGAAGAAGAAGAAGAAGAAGGAGAAGAAGAAGAAAAGAGAAGAAGAAGAAAGAAGAAGAAGAGAGGCCGTATTTATATTAATTTTGCTTGTTTCCGCCTGCCTTCTCACCTTCTCCCACTTTTTCTGAGAAGGAAACCCTGGACAGGGTCAGTTAGTTGCCACTGGAACAGCTCTGGAGCATTTAGCAGAAATGAAGGCATTTGAGGACTTGCTGAAAGAGGCGTTAACTAATGAACTTTTCTGACAAAATCTTCAAGGAAGAAGGGAGGGTATTATGATTAATTGTGTGGGCTACTGGAAAAATTGACGTCATGATCGTCCCTTTCACACCCTTTAAAAGTCTACTTTAAAGGGGGTGAATTTGTCAACTTTATTATTGGAAAAGAGTAAGTCATGACTCAAACACAGTCATCCCTTTCGGTTACCATAAAAAAAAAAAATAGAAGTCAGGAGTCAAGTAGGTGCTAGTAGAATAGTTCATGTCTTGACGTTTTTGGACACTTCTTCGTGTAATACTTTCATTTTTAATATTTGCACTCTTAGTTACATTGTTGTTTGCTCTTGTGAGTCAAAAATTACATGTGAATTAGAACTAAATCTGAATTAGATTAGATCTCTCTCTCCATGGGGAGAGACAAGGGAGACATTTGTTGTTGAACCCAGATCATTACCCCATTCCCTTTTTATTCCTCTTTCACCCTACATAAAATCAAGGGGAGGGTGTAGGAAAAGGACTAATGGCATTTCATATTCATCTATATATTCATATTCATATAGGTTTATCCTATATTAAAGCGGTTCGTGATTTTTTTTTTTTCGATTTCAGAATTAGTCCATGATCCATTAAAAAAAGTTAACAATCAAAGGAGTGTTACTTTTTAGGACACATGGGTGGCTTAGTGGTTGAGCATCTGCCTTTGGCTCAAGGCGTGATCCCCCCGGGTCCTGGGATCAAGTCCCTGCATCAGGCTCCCCCAGGGAGCCTGCTTCTTCCTCTGCCTATGTCTCTGTCTCTCTCTCTTTGTGTCTCATGAATAAATAAATAAATAAAACCTTTAAAAAAAACAAAAGGAATGTTACTTTTCAAGAGATTGGTAGAAAGAAATTTTGTAATATAAGAAGGAAGATATTTTGTAATTATCAGAAGAATAAACTCTGTCTTTGTCTTTGCAGGGTTTTTTTTGTTTTTAATGAGCCAGGTAAACCATATAAGTTGTCAACATGGGACGGAGATCTACATCATCCACCAAGAGTGGAAAATTTATGAACCCCACAGACCAAGCCCGTAAGTGTCCATTGGTGTGGAATGATAAAGAAGAGGAGTGATAAAAATTGCAAGCACTGGAGAATCTATTATGTCTTAATTATAAAATCAGCATTGCTAGGAGTCAGTTGTATAAAGTTATCCAGTGTTGTAGGCACATGATGAAACCTTTAAACATGCAAAAAAATTAATACTCATACTTTTAATTTGATTGACTTGCCAAGTATAATTGGCTTGAAACTTTCTTTTTGTATTTGAAATTTTGGACAGACTAGTGTTGAGAAACTTAAAGCAAAAAATCTCTTAAGATTTTGGTTGATATAATTAAAGGTTGCTATTGGCATCTAGTGGGTAGAGACCATAGATGCTGCTAAATACACTGCAATGCACAGGATAGCCTCCCACATTAATTATTATTTGTATTAAATTAGAGAAAATGCTAGTGTTCAGGATTTGAAAGTTTTATATTTTCTCTGTCTCTCTCAAGGAAAAGAAGCACGGAAGAGAGAATTAAAGAAGGTATGATTTCAGAAGCATCCTATTACCCCTAAGTGACGTTTCGCACATCTTATTATTTGGGATTAGTGGATTTCAAAACAACATTTACAATTATTTGTCAGAAAAGATACTTTATGCTTCTTATAACAAACAATAAAATTTACTAAGGCAAAATACTGTACTTGGAAACTGAACTGAAATAACTTTACAGATAAGCTCATGATATCCTAATATTGTATATTTTATTATCTTTCCCACTGAGTTAAATAGATATCTTTGAAAGGATTTTTTTTTGCGCTATTAAAGCATACTACTTTGTTAAAAGCTACTGATTTAGTGAGTGAAAATAAATGTGATTCTGAGTAGCTTTGTGGGTTCATTTTCCTTATTATGTACCTATTGAGTTTGTGGCAAAGTGTTTTCCCAGAATAAGACAGTATTTGCTTTATAGTGTCATTCTTTAATACCTGAAAGAATACAGATTTTTAATAGTTTTTAATTGAACTTTTCCTATTGCCGTGGTTAGCATCAAATCCTGTAAAACTTTTCTCTAGTATATATAGTTTTAGAATTTAGCCCAAAAAAATCTTAAATTTTTTAAGTAATTGCTAAAGATCTCACAAAATTAAAAGAACTCTTTGCCTTAGAAAGCACATGTACTAAATAGTGATTATCTTTTTGTCTAAAGTTGAAACGTTTTTTTGAGAGCCAAAAATGACATGGCTTTGTTATGGTGGTTGAAACAAGTGACCAGAAATCAAGAAGTTCAACTCAATTTAAATAGATTCTTGATGCAAATTGAAGTAGAATTTCAGGAAGGTCCAATTTTTTTAACACAGTGCTCTTTTTTTTTTTCCTAAGAACAAAAAACAGCGCATGATAGTACGAGCTGCAGTTTTGAAGATGAAGGATCCCAAACAGATTATCCAGGACATGGAGAAATTGGATGAAATGGGTAAGAGTTTATTTTAAAAGGCTAGATTTTAGAGCAGAGGTATAGTCTGATACACAGAGGCAGGCAAACAGGTAATGAGTAAAGCAGCACAGATACAAGAAAAACAGAAAAGCATGATGACATTTGTCACTTTGGGTTTAGTTTTAGCATCAGAAAAACAATGGAATGATGGGGAGCAGTTGCACACTGGGGATCTCCTCTGGAGTAAGATGGATGCTGTTATTTAGCTTGAACTAGTTGTTGAGAGAAGACTGAAATCTGGAGTTTTTAATTTTTTTAATGTTGGCAACTACCATGTAAATCTAAATATTAGGCTACCATGAATTTATCAGTTCCCCGTTTTTTCCAGTGAGAAGATAAGACACTTGACCCACTAAGTAAGGTGGTAGAAGAATCGTGAACTACTTAAAATCTAATTTTATAGAATATCATATATATCGTTAGGATATCTCATTTTTTCACATTTTTTTGAATGATTTTACTTAATTTCTTCACATACATCTTCAGTATCACTACTTTTTGTCATAACTGGAATCACACAAGATAATCCTTGCCTCCAAGTTGCTTCAGAATTCTCTGTGTGATGTTCCCATAGGAAATTTTATTGCAACCCGTCTAATATTTTTAATATTAGAACATGAGATTTTTAATTGTTTTGCATCCTGCTCCTTTTTTTTGCATAATGAAATGATCTTGACAAGATTTGTTTTCAAAGGTACTCAGTTTAAGTGGTTTGCCAAAGATCAGATAGTAGGTGAAAAAGGTACAGTGGATCTCAATAATACATTAAATGGGTTGAAAAAAAAAAAAATCCAGGGGTGCCTGAGTGGCTCAATGGGTTAAGCATCTGCTTTTGGCTCGGGTCATGATCCCAGGGTCCTGGGAGTGGACCCCATAATGAGCTCTCTGCTCAGCAGGGAGCCTGCTTCTCCCTCTGCCTCTGCCTGCTGCTCCCCCAGCTTGTGCCCCCTCCCCCATCAAATAAATAAATAATCTTTAAAAATAAAAAAGTCCAGTTATGTGGGGTTATGGTATTAGAGGTTCCTTTAATAATGTAACGTAGCTTGTGCATTTAGCCTGGGCTAAATTAAAATTTATTTAATAATTAGTTCTGGATCAGATTGCTTGATCCCAAATCTTTCCCAGTTCAGCTCTAACTGATCCCATTTGTTGCCTCTGGTTTAAATATTACTGTGGGCAATTGTTATCCCTAGAGTGTCAAGACATGAAATGACCTATTAAATTCAGATTGATTTATGTGGTTTTAAAAGGAGATAATAGTAGTAATGGAGGTTTATTGAGCTCTTATTTTGCTATGCACCAGTTTTTTCCATATGCTATTTAATCCTTAAAACAACTTTCAGGTAGGTGTATTAACCTATTTTATGGATGAGGAAACTCAGGCACAGAGAGATTGTATACTTTTCTCAATGTCACGCTATTAGGAAGTAGCAAACTGGGATTAAAACTCAGGCATTCAACACTTTCATTAATCACACCAAGAATAGTGTATGTTGTAAGACTATTCTCTTCTGAATAAATCACCTAGGTTAAAAGGATTTAGGGAAGAAGATAATTAAACTTGTTATCTGTTTAAAAAAAAAGGAAAAGGGAGAAGGGAATACTGTTGAGGGCTCAGTGCAAACTAGTTTAGGCAGAAGAAATACATAGATTGACTCCCATAATTGGGAAATCCCAGAGGGAAGCCTTCCTAGAAAACACAGGTATGGTTATTGAGACGGTTCATCTGCCTGGTCTACTCTCTTGTTAGCTTCATTCAGCATATTGCTAATGAACTGCTTGGGATGGGAAGTAAGAATATGTGCTTGGAACTGGTGGGAGACAAGGTTATAACTCTAGGTTTATTTTATCCCTCCTGTAAAGGAGCGTCACACTCTCACTTTCACAAAGTCTCAGAGAATGATCTGGTTTCAACTTGAATCATGTGCCAGTTGATCTCTGAGTCAGTCACTGGTGAGGACAACAGAGGGAGGCACGTATAATTGACCAGGCAAGCTCAGGAGTCTTGTGCTAATAATCCTTTTTGGGGTAAAAGACCTGAAATTAAGCTCCCTGTTGAACACATGGAAAGAGAAGGAATTATATGGTAGTTAGACAATATCAGTCTGTTATAAAAATAATTAAGCTGCAAGCTAAACACCACAGGATATTTTGTGATCACTTAGTCATCAAAGCTTTGTTGTGAGTAGTTGATGTCCACATTTTCCAGATGAAGAAGCTAAACATAAGAGAATTCAAGTGCCTAAGATCTCAGAATTAAGTGACATAATTAATCTGTCTGGCTGAAGCCTCACTATACTATAGCAAGTTGTTAGCATAAATAAAAATTTATTTTTATGTAATTTTTATTACATAAAAATTTACAGTAATGATGAAAATCAACTAATTAGGATGACATTAGACTTAGAAAAGAAAGTAAAATTAATGGCTATCTTAAAGGGGTGTAATTTAAAAAAAAATACCTATTACACTTCTTTTTAATAAAATTTTAAATTTTATTAAATAAAATTTAATTTAATAAAATTTAAGATATAAATCCCTGTTAAAAGCTTTATCATAGGGATCCCTGGGTGGCGCAGCGGTTTGGCGCCTGCCTTTGGCCCAGGGCGCGATCCTGGAGACCCGGGATCGAATCCCATGTCGGGCTTCCGGTGCATGGAGCCTGCTTCTCCCTCTGCCTGTGTCTCTGCCTCTCTCTCTCTCTCTCTCTCTCTCTCTCTCTCTCTGTGACTATCATAAATAAATAAAAAAATTTTTTTTAAAAATGCTTTATCATATAAGGAGATTTTATGGGGCAGCCTGGGTGGCTTAGCGGTTTAGCACTGCCTTCAGCCCAGAGCGTGATTCTGGAGACCTGGGATTGAGTCCCACGTTGGGCCCTCTGCATAGAGCCTGCTTCTCTTCCTGCCTATGTCTCTGCCTCTCTCTCTGTGTCTCTCATGAATAAATAAGTAAAATCGTAAAGGAGATTTTATTAAGTGATATAGCTAGTTGATACCTAAACGAAGTGACTCTTTGTTTTGAATCTCAGTATCTGCTCTTTTCTTTCAGAGTTCAACCCAGTGCAGCAACCACAGTTAAATGGGAAGGTGCTGAAAGTCAAGCGTAAAAAGCTGCGTGAAACCTTTGAACGTATTCTACGACTCTATGAAAAAGAGAATCCGGACATTTACGAAGAATTGAGAAAGCTAGAAGTGGAATATGAACAGAAGAGGGCTCAACTTAGCCAATATTTTGATGCTGTCAAGGTAATCAAGTTTCTCTAGAGAGGTAAACTAAAATGTTATATTTAGATTTGCTTTTTAAATTGTTAATGGGAGAATTGGTCATGATGGACTTCTTCCTCTTGGCAATTTCCTATCATATAAACTTCATCATGGCAATTTCTTGTAAAACTATCTCATGAACCAACCAATCTTAGTGATGTATATTTATACAAGAGAAATTAATCCATCTGCCAGTATAGTAATAGCCAAAAACTGGAAATAGCCCAGATGTCCATTAATAGGAAAATGAATAAACAACCTAGAATATTTATAAAATTGAATGTACTCAGCAATATAAAGAAATGCTCTACTGATACTCAAAACAACAGGAATTAAGAAAAAAATTTAATGGATAAATCTCAAAGCATGTTGAATTTCTATCATAGTTAGGATTCCATTTGTATGAAATTGTAGGACCAGCAGAATTAATCTATGAATGAAAGCGTTTGTAACGGTGGTTGCTTTGGGATAGTGTTAGGGATGATTGAGAAGAAATGTGAACTAGACGCATTTGTCAAAACTCAGAATTTAATTTCACTGGGAGTTTTGTCTCAAAAATGTAAAAAACCCAAATGGTATAATTTTTGCAAAGCAGGTAGTATAGGTCCCCTTTTACAGATAAGGAAACCAAGGAACTTGCTTAGTCGTACATCTAGTATGTGGCAGAAATCCAACAAAGACTAATTTTAGAAACCCAAGCTCTACCATTGGATATATAGTATTTATAAGTTTATTGATAGTGTTATTTATCATACAGAATATTTAAAAGGATGGCTTTGGTGCTAGATACTTTTTTTAATTTTTATTTATTTATGATAGTCACACACACACACACAGAGAGAGAGAGAGAGAGAGAGGCAGAGACCTAGGCAGAGGGAGAAGCAGGCTCCATGCACCGGGAGCCCGACGTGGGATTAGATCCCGGGTCTCCAGGATCACGCCCTGGGCCAAAGGCAGGCGCCAAACCGCTGCGCCACCCAGGGATCCCGGTGCTAGATACTTTTAACAGTTAACCATAACCCAAAAGGATAAGTTAATAATAAGGGAGAAAAACAGCTGAGTTTTGTTTCTTTTAAAGGTGATAGAGATTCTTTCCATTCATCAACAGACTTTGGAAATGTTGACAAACACTTATATTCTTGTTTTTCCTGATACTTAATGTTAGGTAGAAAGCAAATCCAGGTTATGAAACAGCAGATACTGAATTTTAACTGTTGAGTTTGTGGGTTGCTCTTATACTATTGAAAGATTTTTCTCTGTTTCAGAATGCTCAGCATGTGGAAGTGGAGAGTATTCCCTTGCCAGATATGCCACATGCTCCTTCCAACATCTTGATCCAGGACATTTCACTTCCTGGTGCCCAGCCACGCTCCATCCTTAAAAAGACCTCAGCCTATGGGTGAGGAAGCAGTAGCATAATTAAATAATATTTATTAAAAGTACCTTTTGACTGTCCACTGCCAAAATTATTGCAGTGGGAATTAAAAGGCAATGGGAATGTAAGCAGTGCCTTACTTGATTAAATGTGAGGTAAGAAATCCCTTGAAGTTTGGCGCCTGCCTTTGGCCCAGGGCATGATCCTGGAGACCCGGGATCGAATCCCATATCGGGCTCCCAGTGCATGAAGTCTGCTTCTCCCTCTGCCTGTGTCTCTGCCTCTCTCTTTCTCTCTCTGTGACTGTCATAAAATAAAAAAAAATTAAAAAAAAAGAAATCCCTTGAAAATATTTTAGAAGAAGAAATAAATATTAATGTGATTACTGTAAAATTTTCTTTTTTAAAAAAATTTTATTTTATTTTTTTTAATAAATTAATTTTTATTGGTGTTCGATTTACCAACATACAGAATAACACCCAGTGCTCATCCCGTCAAGTGTCTCCTTCAGTGCCCGTCACCCATTCACCCCCCACCCTGTAAAATTTTCTTTACAGACCTCCAACACGGGCAGTTTCTATACTTGGACATGGTGTGCCACGTTTGCCCCCTGGTAGAAAACCTCCTGGTCCTCCCCCTGGTCCACCACCTCCTCAAGTCTTGCAAACGTATGGCCGTAAAGTGGTCTTTGCCCTAGATCTTCCCCCTCGCAGGCGGGATGAAGACATGTTATATAGCCCAGAACTTGGTAAGGAGTGACTGTTCCTTTTGCTCTTGCAGCTTTTCCACTGTCATTTTTTTATGTTGGTCCTGTTTAACATCTTGTTCACCATCCTCAGAACTTAGGAGATAAATCATGATTACATATACTTACTAACAGATGGATAAATCATAGAATTTACCCAAGAAAAACCAACACACATTAGGAAGTACAGAAATATTTATTGTGTTTTAAATTAGGCTTTTTTTTTTGAGATTCCTTAAGCCTTGGATACCTGTTTCCTTTTCAGTTTTATTGCTATCATACCAGAGCATAGTTGTATATAGTCACTGGTGTGTGTGTGTGTGTGTGTGTGTGTGTGTGTGTGTGTGTGTGTGTACCAGTTTCTAAGTAGAATTTGTTTTCAAATTTAAACTTTTTAAAAAATATTTTACATTATCAAAAAAGATTTTAAAACTATTACCAAACGGAAATATTGTCAGACTATATGAAGAACTATTACATACAGAGTCATTTTAAATAATGAAGCTATTCTGAGTTAGCACAGTTTTCTGTGCTTTGGAAACCATGAAGTGGAGGATCCAGTCATCTTACATGTTTCCTGCTCCCTTCTCCCTTTTCAGCTCAACGGGGTCATGATGATGATGTTTCCAGCACCAGTGAAGATGACGGATATCCTGGGGACATGGATCAAGATAAGCATGATGACAGTACTGATGACAGCACTGATGACAGCGACACTGACAGGTCAGATGGAGAAAGTGAAGGGGATAAATTTGTGCACCGTGATGATAACGAGAGAGACAACAATGAAGAAAAGAAGTCAGGTATGTGCAAATGAAAGTTCATGGTATTGATAGTAGCAGACAAGATGAAGGTCCTGATTTATTAGTGTATCTGTGAAAGTAATTGTGAGCACCTTGAAAAGAAGGGTCATAGTTTTATTCATCTTTATATCAAAAAACTCAAAAGTTCATGATACATAGTCCTCAGTGGACATTTGTGAGGGGAAAAAAGTTAAGCAGAGTATGTGATAAAGAAGTCTATGTAATAAAGTTCACTGTGAGAGAAAAAGAGCTATTCAACAGCATACAGATGGGCTCTTGTGGGTCTGTATAGGAACAAAAGAATAACCATGTAACTATTTTGATTGAGAAAGCCATATTCATATCATTGGGGTTTTTTTGGTAAGTCTGCTTAAATATTTTTTTAAGGTTTTATTTATTTATTCATGAGAGACAGAGAGAGAGAGAGAGAGAGAGAGGGGGGGGGGCAGAGATACAGGCAGAGGGAGAAGCAGGCTCCATGCAGGGAACCCAATGTGGGACTTGATCCTGGGACTCCAGGATCACGCCCTGGGCCAAAGGCAGGTGCTAAATCGCTGAGCCATCCAGGGATTCCCCCTACTTAAATGTTTTTATCTGGAGCCATTTAAATTTCTGTGTTCATTTCGTCTCACATCAACCAGACCATCATTATAATTCTGGTACACCTCCAGGTAGACTCATGATTTAATGGAAGTACCCATAATATATGATATATGTCCATTTGATTATTATAAAATCAAACTGAGTTATGTGTACTTTTAAAAAGTAGTTAAGGCATTCATCAAGATAAGTTTAAGCATCATGATAGATACTGAGCAATATAAAATGTATAATCTGCCACACCTCTGCAGTCTTTGAGTTTCTTTTAAAATTATTTTTGTCAGAGGACCTGCATGGCTCAGTGGGTTAAGCATCTGACTCTTAATTTCAGCCCAGGTCATGATCTCAGGATTGTGGGATCAAGGCCAGCCGCCTGTTCACACATGCAAGCGCTCACATGTGCTTGCTCTCTCTCTAAAATAAATAAGATCTTTTAAAAATAAATAAAAGCAAAATTGTTTTTGTAGTCTACAACAGCATATTTATGTATTTGTAATACTACTGATGTTCGTATTTGAAGTGATGACAAGTCTTTGATATTTCATAAGAATCGTGGTTGCAAACCAAAAAGCTGTCTTAAAAGGGGTGGATGGAGCTCATAACGAAAATTATAGACGACTTATATAGGAGCTAGTACTAGAAAGTACGGAGTTCTTAGAGCCACAGCAGCTTCATTTTTCTCTGGAATCGTGTGATCCTTTGCCTCATTTTTCTTTTTTTCTGCCAACTTGTTTTACTTTTACATACTTATCAATGGATGTGTGCTGAAAGTGGCTATCCTGTGATTTGACATTCAACTAAAATTTGAGTTTTTACTATATGTAAGGAATTTTCCTAGACCAACGATACAAAATAGATAAAACTAAAGCCCTGCCCACACGGAACTTTGTAAATGTTTACCAACTAAGACTGCTCCTAATTTCGTACCATTTAGCATGATGTTTAATTTAATAGTGTCTAGTGGATAGCCTGATTTGTCAGGTTAAAAAGGTGCTTTCTATTCCAAGTTTGCTAAGAATTTTTATTATAAATATTTTATAAGTGCCTGTTGAGATGTTAGGGATTTTAAGTTGTGTACTGTAATGAATTCTATTCATGGCTTTTCTAATGTTCAACCTTATTTTGCATTTCTCGGACCAACCCTATATGTTTATGATGTGTTTCTTTTAAAGCACTGTTGGATTCAATGTGGTTATAAAATTGGCCCTTGAACAACATGGGGGTTAGGAACACCGACCCTCTGCACAATCAAAAATCTGTGTATAACTTTGAGTCCGCCACAGTTAGCCTACTAATAGCCTATTGTTGACCAGATTTTTTACTGATAACATGAATAATCAATTAATACACGTTTTGTTGTTGCATGTATTATATACTACATTCTTACAATAAAGTAAGGTAGAGAATTTTTAAGGAAAATACACTCTCAGTACTATACCGTATCACAAAAAATCCACTGTGCAAGTACCCACTCCGTTCAAACCTGTGTTCAATGGTCAGTTGTATTTTACAATTGGTTAGTTTTGGTATCAAGGTTGTGCTAGCTTCATATGTTCTGGATTGCATTCCATCTTTTCTGTTCCCTTTTATAGGAAATTTCTGTAATTTAATGTTTGGCTGAACTTCTTTATAAAATTATTTGGGCCAGGTTAAAAATAGATTTTTAACTACCATTTCAGTTTTATATGTTGTAGTCTTACCACTTCTGTGGCCAATTTTTATAATTTTTATTTTTTTAAAGAAATGTCTGTTATCTGGGTGTTCAGTTTTACTGGCATAAAGATGTTAATAGTATTCTTTAAGTTTTTGAAATTTATAGATTTTAAATCACAATAACATGTTTACCACCAGTTGGCACTTCTTATACTTTCTTTTTATGACTGTTTTCTATACTTAACTTCTGCCAAATAGTGAGCAGCATCCTATCTAGTGCTTTATCACATTATATAGGAAACATTTGCTGAGTTTTGTTGTTCTAATCCACCCTATTCTCTCCCTCTACCCCTTAGGTCTGAGTGTAAGATTTGCAGATATGCCTGGAAAATCAAGGAAGAAAAAGAAGAACATGAAGGAGCTGACTCCTCTTCAAGCCATGATGCTTCAAATGGCAGGTAAGACAGGGAAAGAAGAGTGAAATCACCTTTTGGGTATTTCCTCCTGCCACTTCCTTTACATACATTTTCCTATTTAGTGTCTCAACAACTCTGAAGTAAGTAATAAATCCTTGTTTTTAAAAGTTAAGGTTTGGAGACATTTGGAGACTAAGCTGCCCAAAGTTACCCAGCTAGTAAGTGGTTAAACTGGCATTTAAATCCAGGTCTGTCTTGTTCTAAAGCCCAGGCTTGTTTCACTGCTCCAGTAGCATAGATGAGTAGAATACTATCTTGATTCCTTCACGTCTAAGTAGTTTATTAAAGAAGGCTAGTTACTTGTTAATTTTTAAAAAGCACTTGATTGAGCATGTGTCTGCAGGCTTTGCTATTTTGCAGGCTGTAGAAAATGAATCAACTCCATTTCACCTGGTTTAAAATTTCTTCTAGGTCAGAAAATCCCTGAGAAAGGACGAGAAGTAGAAGAATTTTCAGAGGATGATGACGAAGATGATTCTGATGATTCTGAAGCAGAAAAGCAATCACAGAAACAGCATAAAGAGGGATCTCTTTCTGACGGCACATCTACTACTTCTTCACAGCACCAAGCTCCCCCACAGTCTGTTCCTCCTTCTCAGATACAAGCACCTCCCATGCCAGGACCACCTCCTCTTGGACCACCACCTGCTCCACCTTTACGGCCACCTGGACCACCTACTGGCCTTCCTCCTGGACCACCTCCAGGTAAGTAAACACTGATATATTGTGAATAATTAACTAAGTCTACCTGTGATTAGAGTGACGAAGTCATTCCGAAAATATATATTAGTAGTGATGTTTTGTTTTTCCTAGTATAAGTCGCTAGGAGATAAAGGATAGTACAATTTACTTATTCCTATACCACTGTTCACAGTTCATAGTAGTTCTGACAGCCCTCTTTTCCTCCAAAGCTCTTCTCTTTGCAGGGTTCTGTAGCTCTGAGGTTAGCAGGCAGAAACAGGAGTATTGAACCTGGGGGTTTCTTTAGTACTGTTATTTTTAATGACAAGTTGACCCAATTCAAAATTGATAGCTAATGAGATTAGGGTACAGTAAATACCATCAGGCATCCTTCCTTGGTTGGGAATTGTTGGAAGTCAGTCTTTAGAGACAAAAGGGATCAGTATTAATATAATCTTTGGCATACAAGAATGAGAAGTTTGTTTTGAAGTTTGAACTTGGCAATTTATGATTTTATAGTCCTTCATCCTACAGTTGGCCAGTTAGGTTTTCTTCGCTTGAGTTCATCCCTTTTTGATTGGTGGTGCAAAGCACATTACCTCTCCTGTGTCATCTTCTGTCATCCTTGCCTACATATCTTCCTGTGTTTCAGGGGGAATGCTTAACGCATTCTGCTTTGTATTCCATTTTCAGCTTATTTTTGAACCCACTTAAAAATATTTTCCTCTTTGTTCAATTTCTAGCCCAGCAGAGCTGTGCTTTAAAAAAGCTATATTTTTTATCAGTACTGGGAAATAAAGAGAAATGATCCATAACAAGTTTAGCACTCTATCTCTGGTGCTCAGATATTTGTTGAGTGAATTCTTTTTCCACCTGTGTTTTGATCAGTTTTTGAAGTTACCTGATTTCAAGTTAAAATGCTAAGTCAGACCACATTCGAGTTATCTTTATACCAGTTACGACTTGGTATGTATTTCTCTTACATTAGTTTGTCATTTTTCTCTTTTCAGGAGCTCCTCCATTCCTGAGGCCCCCTGGAATGCCAGGACTCCGAGGGCCTTTACCCCGACTTTTGCCTCCAGGCCCACCACCAGGCCGACCCCCTGGCCCTCCCCCGGCTCCACCTCCAGGCCGACCCCCTGGCCCTCCCCCGGCTCCACCTCCAGGTCTTCCTCCTGGCCCTCCTCCTCAGGGACCCCCACCAAGGCTACCTCCCCCTGCACCTCCAGGTGAAGCTTTTAATTTCTACTACAAAAATTTAACTATTATATATTTCATTTGCTCTAAGACATATTTTCACATCTCAATATCCTGAAGTCAAAGCGTATCCTAAAATGATGTTTTTTAACAGCTTTTGGCCTGGGTTGAAGTTGAGTTCTTCCACAGAGTATTTGCACTGGATTCTCCTTGTCCTGTGAGGGGCTTTTCCCAGCCAGAGACCACTTGGGATTAAATTCTCCATTTGAGTAGTGTGTTTTGTGGGGGTGGGGGGCAATTGTAAAGTGATTCCATGTATTTCCATATATTTCTTAACTATATGTACCAACTTAAAGTTTGAAATTACAAGGCACATTTCCATGTGCTTTTATCATAGTGTACCAGTGTATTTCTGGTTTATTACACTGTCCCAGTCTAATGTGAAGGCCTCCTTTGAAGCTCCCCAGCTTGGACTCTCCATGGTATCTGGAATAATTATGAGTCTATATAAGCAATAGTATCTTAGGTTCCATGAAATTTGGCATTTTTATTCAGTCTTAAAAGTGGCGCTGACAATTTTTTAAACATGGGCAATTTACAGAAAACAAGCTGAAACTATGATGCTCAGGAATAGATTTTGATAGTAAGGAGTACTTTATTGTGAAATAGTATTCACTTTCAGTCTATACCCCTGTACTTAGGTTTTCTTCCTCTCTGAGTAATGTACTGTCTTACAATACAAAGTCGACAACACTAACTGGTTTCAAGTATGATTTCAACTCTGAAAGCCCAAGACTCTACTCTAGCTGTATACTAGACATGTTATCAAGGCCAAGGTTGGGAGTTACATTCTCATGCATTATTTACTGATTTCCACACCATTCCTCCCCTGAAAAAGGTAACCCAATGGCCAGGAAATGAAATTTTAAACATCAAAGGACATGAATGTAACTAATCATGGTATGTTACCACCAATGGAAAAGAATTCAAGTCCTTTGATGGTTCAGACAACACCACTGTCATTTACCCAAAATTGCAGATTTGATTTTCTTCATGGTGTTCACCTGCCTGTTTTCTCCTTCATTTAGGCATCCCTCCACCTCGTCCTGGCATGATGCGCCCACCTTTGGTGCCTCCACTTGGACCTGCCCCACCTGGGCTTTTCCCACCAGCTCCCTTGCCCACCCCGGGGGTTTTAAGTGCTCCACCCAACTTGATTCAGCGACCCAAGGCGGATGATACAAGCGCAGCCACCATTGAGAAGAAAGCCACAGCAATCATCAGTGCCAAGCCACAGATCACTAATCTCAAGGCAAAGATTACTCGATTCGTGCCCACGGCATTAAGGGTACGTCGGGAGAATAAAGAGGCTGCTGCTGCTCCCCAAAGAAAGTCAGAGGATGATTCTGCTGTGCCTCTTGCCAAAGCAGCTCCCAAATCTGGTCCATCTGTTCCTGTCTCCGTTCAGACCAAGGATGATGTTTATGAAGCTTTCATGAAAGAGATGGAAGGGCTACTGTGACACCTCTTAATGCCAGAGTGTTTCTGTTCATACCAGAGGTTGGTGGGGAAAGAGGCTTTTACTAAACTTAGTGAAAGAGCGACTTTCACTGTCAGGGTATTTTTAAATTTCAGTTCAAGGAATATCCTAAAGTTTAGCCTTGTTCAGAATTTATTGCATATAAGAGAGGATTATTTCATTTAGAATAAATTGGTTATTGAAGCAGTGCTGCTAACATCCATTCCCTTTCATACCACCGTTTTCATCCAGTTTGTTCCCCTTCTCCAATTTTTTGGAAACTTGTGATCGAGGGGATCTTGTTACTTATTTGTTTTGATTCTCTTCTTGTGTGCAGTGGGCACTGGAGTAGAGATTTCTGAAAAAAAACAGTTTATTTTACCCCATCTTGCCTTTTGTGTTTGAGTTATTTTAATATTTTCTTGTAAATATTTTGTAATATTTTAGTGAAATGGATCGCAATGTCATTTCCTAATACAAAGCAAGATATGTGGGAAGAAAATGTACAATTCTTTGATTAAAATTATTTCCCACTGACCTAAACTTTGAGTGTTTCGTGGAATAGATAAATAAATGTTCTACACCAAGATATCCTCTGTGTTACTGATGATATATAAATATGGTATCTGTGTTAGGGGCAGTAAAGAAGCAAGGATTTAAAAATCTCTGTTTTAAGGAACTGCCATTGCTGGTACAGAATAAGAATCTTATTGAAAATATTGTTAAAACTAAGTTTTAAATTTTAAGGGATAAAGAAAAGAATTATTTTCCTTCGGGATTATACTGGCTTTGGAGAAATTGAAAGGTTATTTACTGTATAGAACATGAATCTTCTCAAGGATTATTTACTTTTCCAGAGCTTTGTTAGCTTAGTGATGGGAAAAGCTTCTTTTAAACTGTGTCTAAATTATTAGATAGCTAGAGAAGGTGACTACTATTATTTTATTGAATTTGTCAGTTTTATGAGCTTTTATTATTAAAAGACAAAATGAAGAATGCTCAATATTGTTAATTTACATTGATATAATTTTCTTTAAAAAGTGCTTTAATAGCTAGTTCAGCTAGCCAGTAATCCTAATAATTTTCACAGATATTTTCTCCATCTTACAGATGAGAGTATTGAAGCTAAAGGAGTTGTGTGAATTAGCCAGTGGCCCAAAGTATGAATATTTTATGAACAAAGATACACACGCACAGTGAGACAATGTGTGCATTGAGTTTAGACTTAGACATACCTATTCTTACTTTGTATCTTAAATACCTGTCACATGAATCCCATGTCATCAAAAATTGGTAGTATCCTAAAAAAAATAGTACAATAATATGATAAGGCTTTTATTTTCTTGCAAGTGATTCCTTGATGGATTTTTAGATTTCTCTTCTGAGATCCTTTGTGTATGAAACTTTTCTTGGAAATTACTCTTTCAGATTAAAGCAAGTTGTCAAACCAGTCTATAGGTCATTTTGGATTTTTTCTTTTTTTAAGATTCTATTTGGGACTGTGAAAGCGCAAGCAGGGGGAGTAGCAGAGGGAGAGGGGGAAGCAGGCTCCTTTGTGAGCAGGGAGCCCGAGGTGGGGCTTGATCCCAGGGTGAAGGCAGATGCTTAACCCACCGAGCCACCCAGGTGCCCTGGGCTTTTTTTTTTTTTTTTCAGTATAGTCATTTAGTGTAACCAGTAAGTGAATTGAATATTTGATCATTTAGATGCTAAGATGGAACACCATTCTATCATCATTAAGTCAATATTATACTTTAAACAATTATTTGGTATTTGGTCTGTAATATTTTTAGCGTTCTTGCTTGAAGTTTATATTTTTTCTGAGATTTCTGTTTTCACATTTATTAGGCTGTTCAGTTTATCATAGTCATTTCCTAGTATCGCTGGTTTTATTTTCTGAAATGTCAGCTGTAAAATCTGGCACATTTTTATGTTACCTCTATTTGCAGGAAAGGGTAACCCGTTCAAAATTTGGATAGGTTCTGAGTCGGCATTTGTCATGATCATAATTCACCCTGTGATTTCAAAAAAATGCTTGGATCAATGTTAAGCTTGATAAAAATCTTTAATCAGATAATACGGATAAATACTGTTTCCTTCTCAGTGTCATTTTATTATACAATAATTGCCCCTTAAAGTCGTTTTCACAGCAGTCTGCCAAGGCATGGAATCCGCATAAAGCCTTAGATGACATCCAAAGGTCAGTTTAGTTTCGATTCTAATTTTTTTGCACATTCCAATTTGTGCCCTTTATAAAACATTGCTTTGTTTATACAGATTCGGGAGGTATTTTCTAATATTTTCTTAAACTCTTTTTTACTTCAAGTAATTCTTCAGGCCACAAGATGCCACAATCACCACCCCATATGGAACTGCACACTCATGTTTTGTCTTCTTTTTTTTCTTTCTTTTTTTTTTAATTTATTTATGATAGTCACAGAGAGAGAGAGAGAGAGAGAGGCAGAGACATAGGCAGATGGAGAAGCAGGCTCCATGCACCAGGAGCCCGATGTGGGGATTCGATCCTGGGCCTCCAGGGTCGGGCCCTGGGCCAAAGGCAGGCGCTAAACCGCTGCGCCACCCAGGGATCCCTCATGTTTTGTCTTCAATTCCAACTGCAGCAGGTCTAATACGTGGAAATGGTCATCCACCAGGATTGGTTTGGAGGACAGGCCTTGCAGCACTCCTGGAGTTAAAACCTTCACTGAGCAGAGCTGTACATAATTTCTATCCACCGAGTCCTGGGTTCAGGTATAAGTGAGCTGTGGGGAAATTTTTCTGTTCTTTACATTCCTTTAATTAAGAGCTTTTAGCAAAGGTCGGAGCTGGGACTTCTGTGAGACCAAAATAACTGTCTCCCTACCACAGTTCTCTTATTTCTAAGAATGCCTATGAGTGTGGCTGTGAAGGAAAGTAGATAGGACAGAGCAGGTGGCTAAGGACTGAGCAAGCACAGGGGTTTTGCTGGATCAGCATGTGCAAGTTTGCTGAGGCTTAAGATCAAGGAAGGAGGGACAGGTTGGAGAATGAAAAGAGTGATTGATGGAATGAGCTACCTGAGGGTTTGGGGAGGCATGCACATTATAAATTTCTGCAGATAGTCTCTGAGCTCCTACCGTGAGCTAGGTGCTGGGAAAACCGTGGCAAGCAAAATCAGATGTTCCTATCCTCGGGATCCTCATAGAAATTTCAAGAGATAAGCATCAACATCTATATACTTCCATCTCATACCTTGAATACAGTATTTACCAATGCTAATTTTTTTTAAGAATTTATTTTACTTAACCTGTGCTCATGAAAAATTTGGGAAAAAAATCTGACAGCTATTATATGCTATGTGCCAGTGAAGATATAATTCATCATACCTTTATAATCTTTTTATGCTTTAAAAGCCTTTAAAAGAAGCTTTTAAAAAAATGGAAATGTTGGGGATCCCTGGGTGGCTCAGCGGTTTAGTGTCTGCCTTCAGCTCAGGGTGTGATCCTGGAGTCCCGGGATCAAGTCCCACATCAGGCTCCCTGCATGGAGCCTGCTCCTCCCTCTGCCTGTGTCTCTGCCTCTGTGTGTGTGTGTGTTTCTCATGAATAAATTAAAAAAATCTTTAAAAAAAAGGTACAAACTTTAAAAAAAATGGAAATGTTTTCTCTAAAGGTTAGTAAATACTAAATATCAACAAATTACCTTAATTGTTACCTCCTTGCTGCTACCAAGGAGGAAACATGTTTAAAAAAAATAGGTTTGCAAACAAAAGACCACAGCTTCCCCAATACATGTTTTCCTTGACCTATTATCCTATTCAAACAGACCATTCCTCCTCATTAGGCATCGAAGCCTAAAAATAAGCTACTATTGCAATTTACCATACTGAATCCTTATTTAGTAAGAATTCTATCACATTTACCTGATAACTGATAAGTTAGGAGAATAAGTAGGAGAACTGATAAGTAGGAGAATTAACACTTTAAGAATACTGTTAAGAAAAAAAAATTAAGTGTTTTAAGGATTTGTATAGCAATATTGGGAAGGAAAATTAGGATCCAGTAGCATTTATATCATAGAATCTCAAGAAAAATTAGAGTCCAAGGGAAAAACAGAATTAACTCCATTATTACCACTGCACCCAGCAACCTTGACTCCAATAAAATGGGGAATGAGGTAAAAAAAGAAGGTAAGAGCCCAACTTCAGGCAGGGAGAGGGGGGGAAAACATGAATATAGCTCTGAAATCTTGTCTAATTTTATAAACTACTCTACCCATGAATGAAGAGTCCATGCTATTTTGAAACTTGGACTTTTTTCTGGGAGTTAATAAAGGTTGCCATAGTTAGGCATAACATACTGCAAACAAAACCCCAAACAAACAAAAAAACTCCATACCTTCAAATAATATTTGTTGGCTTTTTTGAGTGCTAAAGAGAATCAAAGTGCAAATAATGTAGAAATCCAGCATCTCCTGCAACCATTTGTACTGCTGAGTAACCCAGATCACAGGAGGGCCTATTTTAAAATCTATATTTGTACTCTGAGAATTTATTCATAACACGCATGTTTGAGAAAAAAACTTATGGTTAACATTAAAAAGTAAAGAATAACATGAAAATGCCACATTTCTGGAGAAAAATTAGAACAATTATTTAGATAGATGGATGACATGTTAATTTAGTTTTTTATTTTGTATTTTTATTTGTTTCTTCTTTCAACTAGAACAGGGATCAGCAAACTTTGTATAAAGGGCCAGATGGTAAATATTTTGGGCTTTGTGAGCCATAGAGTCTGTCACATTGACTCAATGCTGCCTTTGTAGTGTGAACTCTGCACTCCAGGCAGGTGGCCCGTCACACTCCCTGACCTCAAGGAAAGGACCACAAGAGATCCGCTCTGGGGGGTTGGCGTGAGAGGGAGTCTGGGCACTGCTAAAATCCAGAGGCCTGGAGAGTGTTTTCCCGGTGGGAGGCTGTAAGAAGGTAGTCCCCAGACTGAGTTGGGGCTGCCAGGTCACAGAGAGACCATGCATTGTGGACACGTGGCTGGGACAGATGGCCACCTGATGTCCTCACACCTCACTGCTTACCCACCACTACCACCAGCAGCCTGAGCCAGCAAGACATATCCCTTCCTCCTATGAAGTCGCTCCCATACCTTCTACTGAGAGAGACCAGCATACCTACCAAAATGGAAAAATTGTTAAAAGAACTCTGCCTCTTTTCACAGAGCAAGTACTGAAGTTAGAATGTGGAGCTCAGAGGAGGCAATAAATCCATAATTGACACATGTGAGTGTGAAGAAAACCCAGCCTTCTGTCACAACCTAGTCACAAAATTATTAGCACCGATTTCTCTGACAAAAACAAATGGAGTATTTCTCAAGCTGCTTCTTCCAGGCAACCGGTTAGGCACAGTTAGCTTATGTGCCCTAGCTAATGATAAAGGGTTTTTTAGGGAGTCATTTTTGTTCTTAAAAGATCTCAAGAGAACCCTGGTTGACTGGCAGTCTCCATGTCAAGAGTACATTAAATAAAACAAAGCTCAGAACTAGGAGGTGAGCAAAAAATGCTCTGAGAAACCCTGACAGACAGTTACTCACTAAAATTTTCTAATGGCTCTTTTACAGTTTCCAGCCTTTGCAGTTAGATTAAACATGGGGCTAGTTCTATTCAAGGGGCTGAAGCAAAGAAGAGTGGGTGTGAGTTCCTTTGCCTCTACCTCTGCTGCTGGAAGAGATGGGAAGTAGCTTTATACGGATGGTGAGTGGTGTGTACATATATTTTTATATATACATATATATATGCATATGTATTTGTAGTGTGAACTCTACACTATTTTTTATATATATATGAAAAATGGCAGAGCAGGCTGGAATCTCCAGGTTTCATAGACTTCATTCAAGGTCTGCTCTTACGAAAGTTTCAGGAACACAGAGATCCCATCTTCTCTGTTTGCTCTTGCTGGCAATCTGCAGGTCGAGGGTTTTATGAGGGAGTGACCTTCGTCCTGCCAGGCAAGGCCCAGTTAACATTCTTCCCCTATGGCAGTGGGGGCCTGCTCACTTTGTGTTTGGATTACCTAGAGGTCTGGTCCCCCTGAACTCCACTTTACACTTTTCCACTCTTCTATGGCCCCAGGCAATTGAATTGTAGCGATTGCATCAAGGGGTCCTTTTTGTCTTTTGGCTTTCACTTGGGCTGGCCAACGAGAAGCAGGAGCTTTGGGGAAGGAAGGAAAGTGAGGCCGTGGGAATGACTCCCTTGGCCCCTCCCTACTGGCTGTCTTAGATTAGACTCCCTCCATTTTTCCTGTCATGCAGGCTCCCTCCACACAGCCTCCTACCAGATCTGGTGAGCACTCCTTCCTTTCACTCCATCAAGCACAGGAGTGATAGTGGAGCCCAGCTGTCAGTAACTCTTCCATGCAGTTGCCCTGCACCCTCCTCCCATCATGGTAAATAATCCCATCATTACACTTTTCTCAAATTACCGTATTTGGGCATGCCATCTGCTTCCTGGCAAGATCCTGGCTGATTGAGCTCATGATTTATTGAATAAATATAAGACTTATGGAATAAATAAATAACATATGAAAGAAGGAAAAGTCATTGAACATAGATAACAAATGAGTTAAATCATAAAACTCTGAGAGTAGCGTTTGGCGCATGGGAAATATAATGTGCTTGCCAGAATAACGTTTGCTTTGTGAGGCAGGGAATGGTCTGGCTGCAGGGTGAAAGACCAGAGCTGGGGTACGCAAGAGGAGACCACTCAGACTAGCATAGGAGGGTGGAGGAGAGGAGTTGAAGATCTAGTTCAGAGAGAGAAAGCACAATCCTGAATAATCCATGTGACATAGGGGATGAGGCAGAAAGAGAAATAAGAACAGAATCACTAGCTGACAGCTTTGGTGGCATGGCACTGACAATATTCAGGGGACTTATAAAGGGTGTGGTGCCGGTATATTAGGAAACATATAATAACAACAGCTAACACTTGCAGAACATTTACTGTGTGCCAGGCATTCTTGGACGCCTTCTGCCTTTTGTGCATGAATTTGTCCAGTCCTTACTACATCCGCGTGAGGCAGCCGCTGTCATTTGCTCCATTTTACAGATGTGTCAGTCAGTCGAGGCACAGAATAATTAAATAACTTGCCCAGAGTACCCAATGATCAGAGCAGAAATTCAGACCTAGGGAAGAGGGAAGTGGAAGGAAGGGAACTGGTCTAGATTGGAACAGGCTCAGGTTGAGGTCCCTGGGAGAAAACCTCATGGGAACCTGAAATAGGCAGAGAAAGTATGAAGTGCATCAGGCTGGTAGGTAATATGGATCATAAACACCGACTCAGAGACAGGGTAATACAAAAGGGAAAGAGAAAAGCCACATAGAAGATGTAAGGTGATGAACATAACAATCGCAGGAACTTACTGAGCCCTTACCATGCACTCTTCCCTAACTGCTTTATGATAGGCTTGGATGTGATTATCCTATTTTTAATGTATGAGAAAACAGAGGCTTAGCAAGCTTATAAATAGATGTCTAGATTTTTTATTGAGTTTAATGTTTTTTTTTTCTGACATGAGTTCAAATCAGAATAACTTACTGATTTGTATTTGGGCTGGGCAATGGGGAGCAGGATATTGGAAGACGGGAAGAAAGTGGGGTCATGGCATTTACTTAATATACACATTTAAATACATAAAAAACATATAGGTATATACAAATATCATTTAAATTTAAAGCATCATTTATTATTAGCAATACATGGATTATCATGTTAAAGAAACCACAACATTCTTACCCTATACAAAGACACACACAAAAAGTTAAATTCAAGATAAAAAGTTCTTTGATGAACATGAAAACAAGGGGATGTTGTTAGAGGATTTGGATGTTTGAAGTATGTAAATGAAATACCCATAGTCAGTAGCTCCCTCTTTTGATGGTGCTTGGACACTGTCACATTTTTCTTGAGATTTTCTTATCTACTTAGATGGTGCAGCAAGCTCTCTTCTGGGTGTCACATTTCATTCTTTAGCCATTGAGAAAGGGGAAAGCAGCCCATGATAGCTTGTAATTGGCCTCGACTATCAGCCAGGCCTTGGTGCTACTAGGAGTTGGCTTGACAGCTACACCTTGCCGTTCTGTGGAATATAACTTCATAGAACATCAACACCAGACAAGGCCATTCTGGACCATGAAAAATCAAACAAAAACAAGAATACTCTGTAATCATGTCTGAATACAAAACCACTAGCATTATCCAAATCACAAAAATGACCAAACAGCCCAATGTACATTAGCCAGATTCACCAATGACAGCTACAGTCTCACTACATTCCTTACATCTTATTAGATGTATTAAGTTACCAAATCAGACTTACCCAACCCACAGACTTACCCAACCCACATGCAATCCTATACAAAGCCCCTACACCAATGATCACAAACAGAAACCTATAATAAATCCTAATATCCTCTCAGTGAGACACCCCCCATTTCCCCACAGTATGTGTCTCCCATGCTGCAAGCAAAAATCCAACTTGCTCAACTACCAGTGTGTTCCTCGTGGTGTTTGGCTGAAGGGCATAGACAAAAATACAGATTCAGCTAAAGCTCCCACTGCTAGGACCAAGACTCTCAACTTGGTAAGACTGTGTACATCTGAGACCCCTTGTGAGTCTCTATGGAGCAGGTGCCACCTGCTTAGGGCCTGGAGATAAGTTCATGCTGAATCGAGTTCCTATATTTTGTTAAAGCTTCAGTGTTGAGTTAATTTTATTTCCCTTTGAATAAGAGCCCTTGGAATTTTTTTTTTTTGATTGTTCACATTAGTGTTCTTTGATGAAATTGGTTTTGGTCTTCTGTTCTCTGCTTTCATTGCTTGTTGGCTTGCTTGGTGTTTTGTGTTGTCCTAAGAGGCAAAGTCCATGGGAGAGAGTGGACATAAGTCTGATGTCTGCTTTCGTGCTAACCCTCGAGAGATGAAGCATTCAATTCTCTTAAGACAAACTGCTTGGGGTCGCCATTTCTAAATCAGGTAAAGAGTTCGGCTTCATTCTTGTCTTTGTGTCTCAGCGGACTGGTCCGTTTAGTTTTGTCTGTCTGGGCCTATGATCAATGATGACTGGCCACTCTCCAAGTTGTGGGGACCAGAAATTACCCATTTTTTAAATTTATTTATTTATGATAGTCACACACAGAGAGAGAGAGAGGCAGAGACATAGGCAGAGGGAGAAGCAGGCTCCATGCACCGGGAGCCCGATATGGGATTCGATCCCGGGTCTCCAGGATCGTGCCCTGAGCCAAAGGCAGGCGCCAAACCGCTGCGCCACCCAGGGATCCCGAAATTACCCATTTTTATAAACCATATTATTTTTCCTAGCCGTCACAATCTAACACTGCACCTCTTCCAGGCCAATCATTTGCTTCCTTCATATTTTCTCATTTTAACAAAAATTTGTACACCTCTCTCCCTGAAAAACATAATGTCACCAGGGATATTTTAGAGTTGCAGGTACCACCTGGGCTTTTGACATGAACAAGATAGTTCATTTGAGAAGTACTTTAAAACCGAAAGCAGATAAACCCTCATGAGCAGATCATTGGTCTGATTTGCCTTTAAAAAATAGGTAACTTAGTATAGGGCTTATCGCTCTTTTGCTTCCATACATTGGAGTTAAGCAGTATTGGCTTTTTAACTGCATGGCTTGATAAAATTATCAAGGACCCGAGTTACTATCCAGATGTGCTGCCATTCTCTTTTCTCTATGTATATGTTAAAATCTACTATTCAACACATAAACTTTTTTCCCTCTCCTTCTAGAGAAAACATAGTAAAGCTTTACAGTGGTTATTTTGTATTTGCAGAAAGCCAGTTGGCTTTTCTTTTCTTCTTTTCTTTTCTTTGTGTTTGTTGTTGTTGTTGTTCTGTTTTGTTTTGTTTTTGTTCCTCTTAACTCCATTTCCCTCCCTTGGGAAACAAACATTAGCTAATTTAAAAAAATGTCTATTTGTCCAGGTCAAATTTCTCTTGTTTTAAACATTTGAAAATATCTACACTACACTAACTGGAAAAGATATGTGCACCCCTATGTTCATTGCAGTATTATTTCCAATAGCTGAGATATGAAAAACACATAAGTGTCCATCAATAGATGAAAGAATAAAGAAAACGTGGTACACACACACACACACACACACACACACATTATTCAGTCATAATGAAATCTTGCCATTTTGACAACATGGATGGACCTAGAGGGTATTATGCTAAGTGAAATATGCCAGACAGAGAAAGACAAATACTGTATGATCTCATGTATATATGGAACTTAAAAAAAATACACACCAGGTTCATAAATACAGACCACAAATTGGTGGTTGCCAGAGCTGAGGGTGGGGGAGTGTATTGGGAGGGCTGGGCAAAATGGGTAAAGAGAGTCAAAGGTACAAACTTCTAGCTATAAAATAATTAAGTCACGGAGATGTAATGTACAGCATGGTAACTATAGTTAACAACACTATTGCATATTTGAAAGTTGCTACAAGAATAAATCTCAAAAGTTCTTATCACAAGAAAAACAATTGTAATTATGAATGGTGACAGATATTAACTAGACTTATACACAAATATCAAATCATCGTTATACACCTGAAAATGTTATGTCAATTATGCCTCAGTAAAACTTACTGTGACTTTCTACAAATGATACTTATAAGCAATATACCTTCCCTTAAGAAAGTAAATTAATTACCTAGTTAATTACATCGTTTTATGAATTAGTAAGTCATCACTGTTTCTATAACTTCTTTAAAAGTAAAACCTACTTAATAGTAAAAATTCAAATAAAATTAAAGCAGGTTAAAAAAAAACCTATTCAACTAAATGTTATGATAATAAAGGACATATTTTTAAAGGGTTCTTTACCAACATTGTTCTCAGCTTTGTAAAACAATGCTCTTGTCACTGTATATGCCCCGGGTTTCTGTATGTGTAAAGTAAAAGTGCAAAGGGTAAAAATGTATATCCATTCCATCACCATTAGTAAGTTAAGCCAGCCTGTCAGCATTGCCTGGCTAGAAGGTAATAACTTTTAAAGAACATTTTCTAATTATACAGCAAAATATAAGCAAATTAGGGGGTGTCCAGGAGTGCAGGGATCCAAGCTGTGAGAAGTCTTCAAGCCATGTCCTCCCTCCACGTCCATGGCTCCCCTTCCTCTGCCAGTCCATTAGATCTCCCATGTCCCCTGTTCAGCTGGGCTTTTTTTTTTTTTTTTCGATATCTCTGCTTACACATCTATACATAGGTTCTATGCAAGTATATTCCCCCTGGATGATTTTATCCACTGCCTATTTTTAGTTTTGACTCCCAAAAGACCTTAGCCCCTAGATTCTCTCACATCCAACTGCAGCCATCATCCTTTGACTCCTGTGCCTTGGTGTGTGCTGCCTCTCTGCCCAGAACAGTCTAGCAATGTAGGCTAACTGGCACACCTACACCTATCTCAGGTGCCATTCTCCCAGAAGGCTAATACAAGTGTCTCCATTACCTGTTACTGTAATGCCCTGGGTATCTCCCTTTCTTTACAATGTAGCCTGCTATATTGTAATAATCTTTGTATTATATTATAGTCATTTTTTTTCTGAACGGCTGGTCAGCAATCATAATAGGCTTCACACATAATATATACTCAATAAATTGTTAAACAAAAAGGTTGCATTTTAAAATTTGCGTGGCTGTACTTAAGCCATTAATCTTGAACTAGGTTGTCTGGAGGGAGGGATGCAAATCAAGGTTTTAACCTGAATGGTTAATAAGCTTTAGCTATTTATTACTCTCTCCCCTGTTATAGATTGAGTTGTGGAGTCTTGTCATTGGTAAAAGAGCCACTAAACGTTTTTTATGGCTTGCTATCAGAAAAGCCATAGGATTGCTAGAATGCCATGCTTTTCTATTTCAGTAGGTCCCATAATTATTGCAACTCACTCAAAATCCAGTTGAACATGGAAATAAGAATAATTACTATTTGCTGAGCATGTTTCTACATGGGAAACTCTAGTGCCCTCATTCACATTAACTCAATGAATCCTCTGCAAAATCCACTGATATAAACTCTACTATTATGCCCACTTAATAAATAAAACTGAAGTTTAAAGAAATTGAGTAACATTTCCCAAATCATCTAACTAATAAGGAGCAGAGTGGATGTGAACTTAAATCTTGTTCCAGAGAGCTGGAGTCCTTAGGCACCATGGTATATGACATTGCAAGGGCATTTGTGAAGCTTGCATATAGTAAGCCAGTCATCACAAATTATGGTGACAGACTAAACCTTTTGATTCCAGGCAGGCAAAACTAAACAGACCAGTTCTCAGAGACACAAAGACAAGACTGGCCCCACAGGAAAAGCAAAGCATAAATCCTGCCCAAGTCACAGCCTGCCACATGAATGGCCTATCTTGGCAGGAAAGAGTACATGTGTCTATAAATACAACTATGCATTATAAATGCATTAGAAAAAAATCAGAATTCATATCCCACACAGTTCTGCTCTGTCTTCTTCTACGTGGTCTTGTGCTTGAAGCAATACTGTCCTTTTAAATTAACAATCATATGTTGGCAAGAGCTGTTTGTTCATCAAGGATTGCAGGCTGCATTGATCTTGCAGGAGGTACGCATTTTTAACTGCCAATAAATTATTCAGGTTCTAAAAATCATCCCAAACAGAAATGCTGCAACAGAAATGGTGAGAGACTGATTGAGCCTTGCAGCAGGAAAAGTATTTGAGAAGAAACAGAATCCTTAGGGCAGTGGAGATGGCATGGGGAGGGCGCTGTTACTGTACTTAATATTTTGCCTGTTTTGCTCTTCAGGTTAACAGAGTTAGATAGACTCCTGTGATCTTCAGAGGGAAAGGAAAAATTGCCTTTTTTTTCTTCTTATAAATGTCTGGTGGCCCTTGTTTTTATTTTGTCACCATTTTGGGAACAGTCTTTCAGGTCCCCCAAATCTTATAGGAAATTAAGAAAGACTTAAATGTCAAAACCAGCACTGGTTATCTCCATTAGATAGATAGATAGATAGATAGATAGATAGATAGATAGATAGATAGATAGATAGATAGATAGATGATAGATAGATATAGATATAGATAGATATATCTATATCTATACATATATGCCTAATGTGTATATAAACGAACAATCTGTCCTCAAAATTGGTGTTATGACTGTTTCACATATGAAGAAGCTTTCTGTGTGGAAGGTAGGAGTGGAGTAAATAGCTGTGGATATCTAGGCACCTACCCATGGTACCCTTGGGGTCTATTGTCTCCAGAATATGGGGGCAATAATCTGACTCCTAACAGAAGTGTGTGTAGCCTGATCTTTGTATACCTCAAAAAAGATGACCATGTGGGAGAAATAATCCCAACATTCATTGCACAAACAGCAGAGAGACACAAGTGTCAGTGGAAGCTGAAGGTGAATCCTTTCTCTGATATTATTTATTTGTTCATTGTTCTGCCTGTCTTCAGGTACTGAGAAAAAGAAGTGAGCTCCAAAAGAGTGGAAATCTAGTTGGCCTTATTCACAGCTGTACTCCTCCATCACCTAATATTGTACATGGCATATTTAAAAGTTCAATAAATATTGGGGAAGAAATAAAGAAAGTCCGTGTGGGAAAAAGCGCCACCCATTACTAAGGATGAAGAAATACCATAATGTTTTTCAGGAAGACTTTAACTCTGACTCATAGGAAGGATGACTCCAAAGATGTGAGAACCTGTCTTGTGGGCCCTGTGGGCTTTAATGAAACTTGTGGGAAAAGGTGAAATGGAAGGATCCGTTAAGGACAGAACAGGATGGCTAGTGTTTAACTTATTAAAAGTGGATTCCTGATCTGAAATGTGTTACTGCCGGCATTTCAGTCATTTATCCTTATTTCGGGATCCCTGGGTGGCACAGCGGTTTGGCGCCTGCCTTTGGCCCAGGGCGCGATCCTGGAGACCCGGGATCGAATCCCACGTCGGGCTCCCAGTGCATGGAGCCTGCTTCTCCCTCTGCCTGTGTCTCTGCCTCTCTCTCTCTCTCTCACTGTGTGCCTATCATAAATAAATGAATTAAAAAAATTAAAAAAAAATATATCCTTATTTCACGTTTACTAAAGCACTGCGGTACAACTAAGCGATGCGACCCCTATGGGACTGTTGGAATGAGGTCATTACTCCAGGCCAGTGGGGGAACCTAAGAGCATTCAAGCAAGTTATTTGTTGTTAGGAAGCAAAATCAAACTAATTACATTTCCAAAGAAGTACAGTATGCTGGGGACAAGAGCATCATGAGAAAATCGTTTTTAAAAAGCTCCTAAGCATAAGTAACTCATGACTAAAGACACTGCACTGTTACGCAACATGGGTGTTGGGGGAACAAATTTACTCATGACTCCTGCTTCTGTATTACACATATCACTGGAGGTTCCCCTCATTTTAAAGAAATGTGAACATAAATGTGTATATTAAAATCACCTGCTATCCAAAACATGAAAACACAACAGCTACCAGGCTGAGAAAAAAAAAAATCTGTTGACACTGTCTACTTTTCCAAGACGGAAAGTTTACTCCACCTTTTGAAAAGTAGGGTCAGGGAGCCAACTTCCTGCTCGACACCAGCTAACCCCGCACTGCGTCTCCGGAACCGGGTCCTCCGGAGCAGCCCAGACAGGACAGGAGAGTGAAGGCCCTGGGAATGGGACGTACAGATGATCCCCCTGCCGCCCCCGCGCGCGCACCCCACTCTGCCCCTCCTTTGCTTTAGGGCGAGAAGGGATCCCAGCTCTGCCCACCCCCAGCCCGCGCGCCCCCCGCGGTCCCCCTCATCCGCCCACAAAACCCCTCGAGGGTGCGGACCCGTAGTCCACGAGCGGCTGGAACCAACCCCCCAGTACCTGCTCCAGAGGTCTCCTGGTCGCCCCCCGGGTCATCCGGAGGGTCCCCGACACTACATAGCTCTCTCGACCACACGATTTTCACCGACTTTACTGGCCTCGGACTCTGCGGGCCCCCTGCCACCCACCTCCCCACTAGACCGCGCCAGCCTTCCAGGACATCCAGTATATTGGGGGGGGGGGAGAATACTGCGGGGTGGCGGTGAAAAGAGCCCTTGCTGGGGAAGCCAGCTCCCCTGTGGCGGCGTCAGGGTCGCTTGCTCTTCGGCTTTTGACTCTCCGTCTTCTTGGGCAGCAGCACGGCCTGGACGTTGGGCAGGACGCCGCCCTGCGCGATGGTGACTTTCCCCAGCAGCCTGTTGAGCTCCTCGTCGTTGCGGATGGCGAGTTGCAGGTGGCGCGGGATGATCCTGGTCTTGTTGTCGCGAGCGGCACTGCCAGCCAGCTCCAGGATCTCGGCCGTCGGGTACTCCAGCACCGCCGCCAGGTACACGGGCGCCCCGGCGCCCACTCGCTCCGCGTAGTTACCTTGGCGCAGCGGCCTGCGCCCTCGGCCCACCGGAACTGCCTCTGCCACTTTGCTGGCACTGGGCCGCGCCTCCCCATTGGACGCAGCGACATCTGGGGCTCTGGGACCAATGACGAGCAGGCTCCGCTCCCAACCAGCGCTCCGGGCACAGGCACCTCCTTCTCCAGCTCTGTCCAGTCAAAGGAGCAAACTCCCAGCCCTCATTTACAAAGCCTCTCCTATGAATGCCGGGGACCCCAGCGCCCCGCATTCGGAGCCTCCGTTGACTTCACTGGCTCCTGAGGTGTCAGGGTCCAAGTTCGCCCCTAGGAAAAGGACGTCTTAAGAATTAAGGAACCACGGTTAAGAAACTGCAAACTCAAATAAATAAATAAATAAATAAATAAATAAATAAATAAATAAATAAATAAATAAATAAAACCTAAAATCAAAAAAAAAAAAAAAAGAAAAGAAAAAAGAAAGAAACTGCAAACTCCGGAAGAGCCACCCCGTACAAGTATAAAGCACTCAAGCACTTGAGGCTGCAAGTTGAGCCCCACTTCCCCACGGTGGCCTGCCCGCGAGGCGGATTTCCTTGCACCGTACAGCACAGCAGCATCCTAGGCAGCTAGTTAACCTGACTCCAGACACCGCGCTTGGGGACGGGGGGGGGGGGGGGGGCGGCAACAGTGCCCCTCTGCCTGCCATTTCTCTAAACCAGCGCCTGTCTCCTGCGAACCCAGATGCTCCTTTTGCCCAGCAGTGTGGAGAGCGGGCTCCGAAAGATGCCTGGGACTGGCCACCTGAACTTTCTCAACCAGACCAAATGACACGGGGCTCCCCGCGTGCCCTGCCGCTCCCAGGTTGCCAGTATTCGCTTCTGCGAAACTAGAGCGCTGCACTAGACGCCAATGCTCTCCTCACAGACTGCAGAACAAGCTCGCGTAGCCAGAACTCAGCGTCTCTTGTGTTCGACGTTGTGAGCCTGAAAAGTCTCTGGATGCCAGGGAGAGGATGCAGGATCAGTCTCTGAGACACAAAGTCTTGGCCTTGGCTTCCTCCTTATTGATCACTGCGGGGTTGACCATGTTCTCCACGGAGACTCGGAGCCCCGAGGTAAATTAGGTCGCCTAAGACTTTGTGGTGGCACTCGGTGGTCCCTTTTTCCAGCTCTCTACTGCCCCTGCGGCGCTCAGAGTTCATGAAAAAGACAAAAGGAAGAATAGTAGCAACCGTCCTTACCTAAATTGCAGAGCCAGAGCATTAGGAACAAAGTAAGGTTGTTTTTGTTTGTTTGTTTGTTTGTTTGTTTAGGTTCATTTATTTATTTATTCATGAGAGAGACACAGAGAGACAGGCAGAGACATAGGCAGAGGGAGAAGCAGGGTCCCTGCAGGGAGCCAGATACGGTACTGGATCCCAGGACCCCAGGATCTCGACCTAAGCCAAAGGCAGATACTCAGCCACTGAGCTGCCCAGGTTTAAAAGTAAAATTTACCCTCCCACCATCCTAATAAATACTTTATTTCAATGAAATCACATTTTCAGTGATTTTTGTACATGCCTTACTGCCTACAAAAATGATTAGCCTATGTATAGTAGGAACTCAACAAACGTCTTTAGAGTTGAGAAACAGCATATTGTCATAATTAAGTCATCCTGGAGCCAGATTGCCTTGGTCCAAATCCAGGCTCTACCACACTTACCAGCTGACCTTGGATAAGCTCTGTAGCTATCCCAAAATGTAATTTTGAAGATTAAATACTTTAGTAAGCATGTAGTAACTGCTAGATAAACCGAATAAATGACATACAGATGTCTGATGCAGTTATTAACATGTTTCTGACATGAGCTTTGTAAATTTCAAATTTTTGCTATCAAGGAAAACTTTTAACAATTATTTTTGCTATTATTTGGGACACTTTTTCCTTTTATTTTTGTAAACAAGATGGATTTCTAACTTGAAAATGTTCTAGGTGCACCTGGGTGGCTCAGCGGTTGAGCTTCAGCCTTTAGCTCAGGTGGTGATCCTGCGGTCCTGGGTGGAGTCCTGCATGGGGCTTCCCACGGGGAGCTTGCTTCTCCCTCTGCCTATATCTCTGCTGCTCTCTCTCTCTGTCTCTCATGAATAAATAAATAAAAATCTTAAAAAAAAAAGAAAATGTTCTAACCATGACTTTTTAGTCTTAATAAATGTAATCAATCAATTTACGCTTATTAGAATTCTGATCTCTTCCAGATCTGATAGACTTTTCTTCTTCCCTGGGAGTCAAAGATGAAAATCATGTAGTACGATATGACTATTTAGGATTCTTCGTAGCCATACAAACAGTATTCTGGGGCTTTATTATTTTTTTTAGAGTTTTTTAGAGAGCACACATGTGGGTGGGCAAATGAATGGAGGAGCAGGGTGCCTGGAGAGGGACAGATGGACTCCCTGCTAAAGGCGAAAGTTGGGTCTCCATCTCACTTCCCTGAGATTATGACCTAACTGAAATCAAGTGTGGGAGGCTGAACCAACTCAGCCACCCAAGCACCCTTCTGAGGACTCTTTTATCTTTGTTTTTTGAAAACTCTATATATTTATTTGAGAGAGAGAGAGAGAGCAGAGGGAGAGGGACAAGCAGACTCCCCGCTGAGAGAGGAGTCTGATGTGGGACTGGATCCCAGGACTGTGGGATGACAACTGGATCCAAAGGCAGACACTAAATGGAATAAGCCACCCAGGCTCCCCTCTTTAGTAAAAGGAGTACTTTCTGTGTTATGCAGATGGGTAAGGATGGGTAAATCATAAGCATTTACACACATATAGATATTAACTATAAAACTTTTCTGGAAAGGCTTACCTTTCAAGACTCCTGCCAGGGAGCGGACGGAATTCAGTAGTATTCCCTCCTTCAGATGTTAAGTGCCGGAGAAAGAGTTACGAATCATCCTCTAAATACTGGCGCCTTTTATTGCAGTAAACCCTTTTGGGAAGACAGAGTCCTGTAACCTAGAGCGGTGACATTACTGAAAGTTTCATTTTTGTTCAGGGGTTCTCTTAAAAAAGGATGGAGAGCCTCGTAATGGGTGATTTGCAGCACAAATCACTCTTCAAAGCTACCGTGGAGGCGTCTATGATCCTAAGAACTTTGAATTTGTAAGTAGATGTGAGAACCTCGGGTTTGAATGCAGTGAGAAGTTTACAATATTTCATCTAAATAACCATAGAAATCGTTACTTGGTTGAAAAGCAAATATGCACGGGTTTGGGGGAATGGGGGGTGCGCACAGGAGGCCAGATAATCTGCAAGTGGCGCACAAGCCGCTGAAAGGGAAAAGTCTGGGAGAGGGGAGGGAGGAAGGGGTAAGGTCAGACTTTTAAAAATCATCTTAATTCTCTGCGGGGGTCACAAAAAAAGAGAAAAAGAGATGTCTTAAAAAATTTCCTCTCCCTCCCATTGCTGACTGAAGATCCACGGATGAAAGAAAAGGTGTAAAACAATTGCTTTGAAAGCCAACATGATGTCACGCACTTCTGGTTACTGTTTATCTCCATATTAGTGTAATGGAGTAGCATCGTGAAAAGAAGCGATGCTTTTGAAAAATGATTCGAATTCGCGCGCGAGATGGGGGTGGGAGGCGGTGGGAGGGAAGGGAGAGAGGAAACGAGCGCGCACAGCATCTGGCTTCTTTTTATTGAAGGGCTGAGAAAGCGCGATAGACACATTCCAGGGACTTTTCCCTCCATTTTGCGGCAAGAATTAAAAAGTCTCTCCAAGAAAGCAAAAAAAAAGAAAGAAAGAAAAGAAAAAAGAAAAAAGCAAAGTCAGGCTTGTCCCGCCTACGGCTCCCTGGCTCGCCATTGGAGGGGGACGACGTCTCCTGGGGCCGCGAGCCCCGCCCACTCCTCGAGGTCCTCAAACAGGTCCGCTCCCAGGGAGTATAAGCCCCGGGCTACGCCGGCCCGACGCCGGTCGCCCGCTCGTCCGCGGACCTCGGCTGCTCCCGAGCCGCGGGCATGTCCGGGCGCGGGAAGGGCGGCCAAGGGCTGGGCCAGGGCGGCGCCAGGCGGCTGCGGAAGGCCCTCCGGGACAGCGTCCTGGGCATCACCAAGTCCGCCATCCGCCGGCTCGCCCGCCGAGGCGGGGTGAAGCGCATCTCTGGGCTCATCTACGAGGAGACCCGCGGGATGCTCAGGCTGTTCCTGGAGAACGTGATCCGCGACGCGGTGGCCTACGCGGAGCACGGCAGGCGCAAGACGGTCACCGCCATGGACGTGGTGTACGCGCTCAACCGCCAGGGCCGCACCCTCTACGGCTTCGGCGGCTGAGCCGCGTCTGCCGCTCCTCTCCGCACTCCAAAGGCCCTTTTCAGGGCCCCCGGAACGTCAGGGAAAGAGCTGGCGCTGGCCGCTGCTGGGCGGGGGTAGGGCGCTCGAGCACGCCCTGCCGCGGGCGGTGGAAGCTGCCGCCGCGGGGGGCCGCGGGGGGCTGCGGGCGGCGGGCTCGGGGCTCGGGGCTCGGGGCTCCGGAGGGGGACGTGTGAGCGGCTGCCGGACCCGGAATGCCGACCCGGCGCCGCTCGCGGGGACGTGGTGTGGGAGGTGCGGTGCCGCGTAGAGCCCGCGCCCTGCCCTGCGCGCGCAGCCTGCGCTCCCGTCCTGGCTCGGGCTTGCACCTGCGGGAGGAGGCAACCCCCAGGCCCCGAGCGCCGGCGGGTAACGCAGGGCTTCTAGGGAGCCGCGGGCTCGCGCGCCGAGCCTATACGAGGGCTCCCATGCAAATCAGGGCCAGCTGGTGCCGCCTCCGATTGGACGGGAAGCTCGCGCGTCACGGGGGGCGGCTCCGGCTCCGCGCGCTGCCCGGGCCCTAGAAGGCGGAAGCCGGGCGGCGCGCCAAGTGCCGGGTCCTGGGCCGGGGCTGCGCCCCGGGGCGCTGCCGAGTGCGGGTGTTTTGTCTTTGCGGACGTTTGAGGAGGAGGTGACCCAAGCTGGGACGCTGAATGGAGGAGGCAGAGGCGGGCGAAGCCGAAGGGGGGGCCTAGTAGCGCGCGGCCTCTGCAGGACGGGGCGGTGAGCGGCCCCGAGCTGCGGAGCGTCCCGGCACGAGTCCCCGGCGGCGGTGCCCGAGCCCCTTTAATTGCCTGTTGATCCCTTAGGAAAGTCCTAGTATTTAAGGCCGCCAGCCTTTAGCTCTGGCTGAGGCTGCAGTGCGGAAGGAACGTGGAGTCTCTTGGCCGAGTCAGCCACGCCTTGAGGCCAAAGATGACCCCGAAGAATCTGGTCTAAGCCTCCTGCCTGCCCCACTTTAGCTTCAGCAAAAAAAAAAAAAAAAAAAAAAAAAATTACATTGTCAGAGGACGGTATAAGAAAGCAGGCTGAGACTTGGTTCCGCATCTCCTGGTCAGGCAGTGGCTGCATTTCCACAGCATATAAGAATATATTTTATATATTTGTGCATGAGTGTGTATGTACATATATAAACACATCTATACGTGTATATATATACACACAGACACACCTATATAATATACACATGTATATATTTATATATATATTTATATATTATAATAGAATATATTTTGTGTACCTTTTAGGCCCATCTTACATTCGTTTTTATAATCAGCCATTTGTTTTTAGAAATTCCTCCACTTTATCTCTGTAACATTGTAACATCTGAATCCTAGAAAAATCAGCAAATAGCAATGAAATACAATAGCTATTAAATGAAACTAATGCCCTTTCCCCGGATTCTGGCTCAATAAAACAGCAAGAATACATCATTGCTTTCTAACCTATGCCATTTCTCACTGCTCCTTATTCATTATTTTCTCCTTATATTCCTGTTTGGTATGTACTGGGTATAGCCAATGGTGTCCTACATTTCTCTGAGACTCTCTTCATTTTTCATTATTTTTTTCTCTTTTCTTTTTTCTCTCTCTTTTCTTTGGAATGCATAATCTCAATTGATCTATCTTCAAGTTTATTGGTTCTTTGTTCAGATCTATACTGAGCTGCTCTAATGAATTTTTCATTTGCGTTGTCCTTTTTTTTTTAAGATCTTATTTATTCATGACAGAGAGAGAGAGAGGCAGAGACACAGGCAGAGGGAGAAGCAGGCTCTGCAGGGAGAGACCCATGCGGGACTCCAGGATCACACCCTGAGCCAAAGGCAGCCGCTCCCACCACTGAACCACCCAGGCAGGCGTCCTGATGACCCTCTTTTAAGGACTCTTGTTCAAATCACTGCTGATCCCCTCATGCTTGCTCTTCCAGTTTGAAGGAAACTCTGTCTGTACAGATATCTATACCTTAGAGAAATTATAGGAACCTGTGAGATTGTAAACAAATTAAATCCTTATCCTTGGGCAGCCCGCGTGGCTCAGCGGTTTAGCGCTGCCTTCAGCCCAGGCCGTGATCCTGGAGACCCTGCGTGGAGCCTGCTTCTCCCTCCGCCTGTGTCTCTGCCTCTCTCCCTCTCTCTCTCTCTCTCTCTCTCTCTGTATCTCTCTGTGTGTTTGTGTCTCTCATGAATAAATACATAAAATCTAAAGAAAAAAAAATCTTTAAAGTCCTTATCTTTTCTCCCTCCCTGTGACCCATCGGTGTTCAGAAACTCGCAGTGAGTTATCTCTTTTCTTTCTTTCTTTCTTTCTTCTTCTCTTCTCTTTTTCTAACGAGTTATCTTTCTTTTATGGCAATTGCCAATCATCTGCTTGAGGTCTGTTCGGTGGGAATACGTTCTCATTGTACCCGGCCCCTGTTGGAAGGATCCCTTGGATCACCAAGGCCTGCCTGCCTCGAGGGCAACGGCATCAGTTTTTCTCTTCTCTCCTCTTCCTCCCCCCCCCCCCCCCGGCCCATTTTGTCAAAGGGATCTCTACTCCCAAAATAGGGCTCACGACCCTCAGGTCAAGAGTCGTGCTCTGCACTGACCGAGCGGGCCAGGGGCCCCTGGAATCGCATCCTAAGACTCGGATAGGATCAGGCAGCCTGGAGACACTCAGATCCACCTCTCGGGAGCCGGCCCAGCCCCTCGGAAACCCTGAGCCTGATCCTTCCTTCCAGAGGGCGCCCCGGCCTCACTGGGCGAGTCAAGAGCGCCACCTGCTGGCGGACGAAACCGAGAGTCACCTGCTCAAACCCAGCGGCCTCCCAGGTGCCCCCACCGGCTGCTTGGAAATGCCGAGGTTCTTCCCTCTGGCCTTGCTTTTGCAGGGATGACGACGGTGAGTGACCGCGTCTGTCTACCTGGCGAGGAAGAAACAATTCCAGGAGGCTGAACCCTGGTTCTCCACACTGCAGACGACAGGATATCACCCCCTCCCCCTCTTTCGACCTGACCCAGGAATTCCCTTGCTCTGAGCCAAGGACAGGGTGGGGTGGTGGTGGTGGGGGGTCTTGTTGTTGTTGTTTTGTTTTGTTTTCCCAGTTGTGGTAAAAGGAAAAAGAGACGTCACCTACAATGGAATGTTGTAGTCGTTTCTTTTTTTAAAATAATATTTTATTTATTTACTCATGAGAGACACAGAGACACAGACACAGGCAGAGGGAGAAGCAGACTCTGTGCAGGGAGCCTGACGTGGGACTCGATCCTGCGTCTCCAGGATCAGGCCCTGGGCTCAAGGCAGACGCTAAACCGCCGAGCCACCCGGGGATCCCTGGACGCCCAACCGCTGAGCCACCCAGGCGCCCCATACATACTAAGTTACTGAGAGTTCGTTCCTTCATTGTGCATCATCTCTAGACCCAAGGAAGGGCTCGAACTCACAACCCTGACTGCAATCAAAAGTTGAGTGCTCTTCTGACTGAGCGGGCCTGCGGGGGGGGGGCGAGGGGGCTGGGGGGGGCGGCGGGGCCGGGAGCTTCTGCCCTTTCCTGTTTTCAAGCTCAGAGTCACGTTTTGTCCGGGGAGGGCCCCACCCCCAACCCCTCCGTGCGGAGGTGCCGTCTGTCGGGCTGCGTCATGTTTGTCCATCTTCCTTATTCCTTTTAGTAGACCGAAGGTGGCTTGTGACACAGCCGGTGACTACTTCGAATGAGACTGAGGATTTCCCTTGGGAGGTGGGTGCGAGAGGGAGGACAGGTCGATGGGGCACCAGGAAACTGTTGGGCCGTCGCTTTAGAGGACAGAGTGTGCTTGTTGGGCCCTCACCCAGGGTGGGTGAGTCAGAACTGTCCCTGGCCAGGCCGCCCTTAGTCCTTCGCCCTTGTCACTCCATGCCCGTGTCTGGCCTCTGGACCCTAAGACACCGCGGTCCTGCGTTTAACTCCCCATCACATTCACCAGACCCCGCCATGCCACGCCCTCCCAGGCGCACCCCCACCCCTGGAAGGCATTAGAGTGGGATGGCATCCTCCACATCCAGGATTGATTCCCAGAGGGTTTATTGCGGTTTCCTGGGTCAGGAAACCAGGAGGGGTCGCTTTTGGACCGCAAACAATGTGAGTTCTTCATACATCCTCTTTGCCCTTCTCTTCCCCCTCCCCTCCCCTCCTCTTCCTTCTCTTTTCTTCTCTCCCCTCCCCCACAGTTTGGGAGCCTGAGGGTTGGGGGAGGTGCAGAAAGCCATCCAATGGAGAGAAGTTCCAGGCTCGGACTTTAACAGACGACCGTGTGCATTTGAATGAAATGATTGAATGGGGGCCATTGGAATGGATGGCCCTGAACCTCCCTTCTGCCGCCCTGAACCTCCCTTCTGCCACCTGCCACCCTCCATCCCCACCCCCTAGGAACCTTGAGTCCTCTGGTGGATTTGGGAGTGGAAGGTGTGTATGTGTGTGTGTGTGTGTGTGTGTGTGTGTGTGTGTTTACACGGACGCACCCGCGGAGGGTGGTGGGGCCGGCTCACGTTGGCTCCTGCAAACTCCATTCATTCTGGGAATGTTCTGTTGTTTCTGCTGAGTTGCCAGTTGCTGCGATGAGCCAAGCTATACTCCTCCCGTTGCCTAGTTCTTAAAAAGGCCGAGTCTCCGGTTTTCTCGGTGAATGGACTGACCCACACCTTCCCATCCTGCCGGACCCCTTCTGCAAATACTTGCACTCAAAGGGTTCTTTCACCTCGTCCAGAAAACAAACAACAGCCACCCACACCCACCCCATTGCCACAGATACGCAACCCACACGACAAAACTCCAGCTGGCCTCCTTCTGCCTCCATGTACTTTAGAGAGTCACTGTCTTAGACATGCCTTAGGCTCAAGGACTTGATGCTGTCTCCCTTTCTGTGGCACGGTCCCATCCCCCGTAGGCCCAAAGTAGAATTGCATGACCACACTGCTCACGGGAGCTGGAGAAGATACGCTAACGTGACCGACCGGATGGGAGCACTGTCCATTTGAAAGGACCTACAGGCCGAGGCGTCTACAAACGTGCTCCCTGGAAGCCTTTGGCATTCACATGCCTCTGATGAAATCATTGCTCTGGAAACTCCAGCATCTATAGCCGATCTTGTCCATGGTCTTCTGACCATTACTCGTCCTCTGTTCGCCTGACATTCTGCCCAACTGTCCACGGAGAAATTAGACCCCATCCCATGAGGGCCCAATCCGATTCCTCTGCTCACCCCCACGACAGACAGAGAAGAATATGCCCAGGTCTGTGCCCGCCCATCTTCTCTTTCTCCGCCACGGCAGAAGAAAATGTGGCCCTCCCTCCCTTCTCCTGTCAAAAGTCAAATCTGAGATATGACTTGGATACGAAGGAAACCAGATTACTGTTTTGAACCATAGACACATTGACTGATTGAAGATTTTATTTAGGTTGTCATGAGCCGCACGCGACCGCACACACGGACGGACGCACACAGAGGCAGAGACACGGGCAGAGGGAGAAGGAGACTCCATCCATGCAGGGAGCCCGCTGAGGGACTCGATGCCAGGACCCCGGGATCATGCCCTGGGCCAAAGGCAGGCGCTCAACCGCTGAGCCACCCCGGCCTCCCCACCTGGAGACACTTTGCTAGAGTAGCAGCAGCAGCAGCAGCAGCAGCAAAGAAATACACACGCACACCGCCGCTCCCCCCACCCCCCCAGGTGAAAGAAGGTCCTGCTGACTCCCCTCCTTTTCCGCTGAGTAGAGAAGCACACACCCTCTCCTGCCCCTGGAAGGTGCCTTGGAGGGGAGCGCCAGGAGCGGAGTGAATGACTTTCTTCTCCTCAAGGACAGGAAGTTGAGCATGAGCAGGAGAATTCTGGGGAAACAGATTGTGTTCTAGAAAAGAAAGAAGAAAGAAAGAAAGAAGAAAGAAAGAAAGAAAGAAAGAAAGAAAGAAAGAAAGAAAGAAGAAAGGAAGAAAGGAAAATCCTTATGTTCTTTGAGCCTCCCCCCCCCAACTGAGTTCCTCTTCCACGACCTCTTCTCATTCAACCCAATAGACAAGTATTTGGGGGGGGGGGTCAGGTCCCAGACGCTGAGAGGGTGGAGGTGAGGTGGTGCGGGGGAGTGGGGGGACACACTCGTCCTCTCCAGCGCCTTCGGTTCAGACCTCCTTCGCGGCCTCCCTCCCTCCCTTCCTCCCTCCTTCCTTTCTCTTGTAAATGTATAAATAAAATCCTAAAAAAAAGGAAGGGCACGAGAAGAAACGGTGCATCCGTTGCTGTCCTAGGAGTCCTCGCCTGGTTTCGGCTCTACGTTCCCTCCGTGACCCCCGAAACCTGCCCGAGTCGTCCCGGGAGCCCCGCGTGGCGAGCGCGACCCCCTTTCCGGGCGGCCGCGGGCCCGGACGGGTTTCCCAAGGCTCCCCCGGGAGCCGGGGGTTCGCGCGGTGCGCGGCCGTGTGCTCCCGGGGCCCTCCGCCGCCCCCGGGCCGAGAGGCGAGATGCGAGGCGCCCTGACGGCCTCGCCGCCCGGATCAGTCCCGCTGTCGGTCGCGCCGGTTGTCGGGTGCCCGCTGGCGGCCGCTTTTCTATAAAAGTCTCGGCGGCGAGGCAAGGAACAGGCTTTGGTGGCGGTTTCCCGGGGCACTTGGTCTGGGACCTGGATCTGTGGGGCACACCCAGGGCCCAGGAGGCCACATCCAGCTGTGAGAGGGCTCGCTCAGCCCGGGGTCAGAATCCATTCGTCTTTGTTCGACCAGGGAGGGGCTCAAATCACCCCAGCCCCCACAGAGCCCAGGGACAGGCCAGCCCAGGTCCCTCTGGGTTGGGGGCTGGTGTCCTGTGCAGGGTGTGCCATCCTCCAGGAGGGACAGTGCGCAGACGCAGGACACATTGGGTCCTCTGCACCACTCACCTGCACCCACCCTGTCGGGGGCTCCCTGCCTCCCCTCCTCCCTGCGACCTCTGGGTACTCTATGGGACACCCGGGCTTCTGATGGGAGCAGGCTGTCCAGAGAACCGCAGGGAGGCTGAGCATGACCCACAGGGGGCAGCTGCACTGGGTCCTTGCTGGGGGCCGATGGTGTGGGGGTCGTGATGTGGGGGCAGTGGTATGACTGCGGTGGAGTGTGGGGGACGGTGTAGGTGGGATGGTGTTGGGGTATAGTGTGGGTGGGGATTGTGTGGGGCCGTGTGGGTGTGAGGGGGATGGTGTAAGGGGATGCCTCGGGGGATGATGATGTAGGGAGATGGTGTGGGGGTGGGGAATGAGGGGGATTGGTGGGGGGCCTGTGGACGCAGGGTATCCCCTTTCTCTAAGATGCACACGGAGACGTCTACAGATAAAGGCGACCCCAGTCTGGGCATTGCTGTGACACCTGCCCCTGGGGCCCCATGTGGTCAGTACTGGGCCCTGGCTGGACCGGGGGCATTATCTGGGGGTCATCATACTACGTATGTTTACAAATTGCACATTTTCTCAAATTAAATGCATAGAATTTAGAAATGTATAAAGCACGGAGGGTGGTGTCACCCTGACCCGTCGGACCCTCATCGGATCGATGTGTGTCCTGCTCCAGTCACGGCCATGCATCCTGGCACCCAGGTCGCCTTACTCCCCACCACGGCGCCCACCGCAGCTCCCTGCTTTTTAAGGGGCCGTCCCTCACCCCTTTGGGGTTCAGCTCACATGGCAACCCCTGGAGGCCCCATCCTAGTGGCCTCCTCATCCCTGAGACCCCGGGGGTGGGGGCACGGTGGTCATCCCCAGCAACCTACCGTGCAGCGGTGTGTTGTTGGCTGCTGTTGCTTCCCCCAGCCTCAGAAGCCCCGTGTTCCCTACCCAGAAGCCCCCGGGCCTCCTGCGGGTACCGATCCCCCCTGGCCCTCAGGCTCACGGACCCCGAAGTAGTCCCAAAACATGGTGTGGCTGCTGATCGTCCTGTTGTCGTCCAGGTCCACCTACATGATATCCCTGGAGGAGACCAGGGCCTCCTCCCTCATTTCCTGTGGGTAAACCTGGCAGGAGGAGCTGGCATCCGGGACACAGACCCCGACCTGTCACCAGCTGCCGTCCTGGGCAGGGAGCCCTGGGGCCACCATGGGAGTGTGTCCTGCCGAAACCTCCTTCCTTCCCCTGGGAGGCTGGGGACGGCGGGAGTGCCCACCTTGCCCATGGGACCTGTGTGAGGGCCTGTGCCCAGCTGTTGTGGGGGCGGGGGAGGTGACTGAGGGTCAGCCTGGGTGGGAGGGGACAGGGTGTCAGCCCAGGTGGGAGGGGACATGGGGGTGTTGCGCTCAAGATTGCGAATCCAAGAAACCACTAAGGAGCTGACACCAATGCAAACACACGAGGGTTGATTTACAAACTCGAGCCTGGGTCCAAGTATACGCCACAGAGTGGAGGAGGGACTTGGACCCCGAGGTGGGTTTTAGCTTAATTTTAAGGGCTGGTGTCGGGGACCATCAGAGGGGCTGGAGCAATTCCTCAAGTTCTGTTTACATTTTGATATGGGGCCTTCAAGGGCATTGAGCTCTGTTCTCATTCTAATAGGGGCTTCCTGCCCTTGGCCTGGGCTGTTCTTATGCTAATGTGGGGCTTTCTAGGACATTAAGCTGTAGACTTTTGCTTTTTTCCTGTAACTGAAGTAATGTGAATTTCAGCTCTTCTTCGCAGGGGCCTGGGATGGCTGGACATGTGCTAACGCTGAAGTGAAAGTGGAATGGCCTTATTTTTCTCGGCTTCCACGCATCCTGTCCCATCCTATCTAGCTCCTTCCCCCTTCCCTGGAGCTCCTAAGAGAGCATTTGCAAATGACCTCAGCGTTGCAGCCTGTGTTGGGAGACAGGCCCAGGGATTTGGGATCAGCAAGACCTGGAGCGTGGGCATCCCGGCTGTGCAGCGGGATTCGATGCTGCAGACTCTTATTCCCTAAGGCTATCTTGAAAACTGACTTTGTACCTAGAAAAGCTCTCCTCTGTCTTTGAAAGATGAAGAGCGAGTCAAAGCGTTTTTTCTCTGCCCATCTGATTGCTCAGATTCCAATCTGAGACATATTTCCTGTTAATAAGGATAATTTACTATCCCTGGTACTATGGTTAAAATATTCTGACACAACTAATTCAGAGCTCAGTCACTCATCAGGAAATGAATCTTTATGGATTTGGAAAGAACTGAGAGACATTATTTCCAATGGTCCTATTATTATGTGAAGGATTCTTCCCTGAGATTCTTCCCCTGTTTCAACTGACACTGAAACAATGTGAACTCTTTGGAAGACAAAAGTCAAGGAAATAAATGTTACACATTGCTAATTTTAAATGCACTTGCAATATAATGTCTATTATAATAGAAGTATTTTTATCTGATTTTTGCTATTTATTATCCTTTCCTGCTTTTCAGGTTGAGGAGGCATTATACGTGTTCATAAGTGTCTTTATTTCCTTCTGATATAAAATTCTTACTTTGTTCCCATCGAAGGAACTCTTTAAGAATAAGGCAAAAGTTAATTCAACTATTCTTAAAATGTCTTCACATTTGGAGCCTGATTCATTTAAGTCGATTTTCAAAAATAACCTTATTATTAGAAAAGAAAAACAGATTTATACAGAAATTGAGAAGATAGTAAAGAGAAGTCGCATGCACTTGCACTCAATTTCTCCAATTATCGATATCTTATATTAGTACGGTACAAATATTAGCTAATTAACCAATATTAAAATATTCGCATTAACCAAAGACCATACTTTATTCAGATTTCCTTAGTTTTTGCTAAGTTACCATTGCTCATATCACATGCCATTTCTCCTCATGTTTTCTTAGTCTCCTCTGGATTTTGACCGTCTCTCAGCCTTTCCTAGTTTTTGTTGAACTGGAACACATTGAGAAGTAGAGTATTTTGTAAAATTTTCCTCAGTTGCGATATGTCTGTTGTTCATCTCATGACTGAACTGTTTTTGTGGATTATATACGGAGATATACTGGCATTTTTATTATATCATATAAAGGATAGATACTAGCAACATGATCTATCAGTCTTGGTATTGATCTGATCATCTTGCTGAGGTAGCATTAGTCACCTTTCTCCATAGTAAAGTGATTCATTATTATTATTATTATTATTATTATTATTATTATTATTATTATTTTAACTTTTTCATAATATATTTTGTAGAAGGAAGTTACTATGTGTATTCCACACATAAGAGTGGGAAGCTATGCTCATCACCTTGAGGGTGGAATGTCTGCACAAATTGTTTGGAATTCCTCTACATGGGAGATTTCTCTTCCTTCTGGGCTTGTTTGTTTGTTTCTTTCTCAAAGATGTTATGTATTTATTTGAGAGAGAGAGGAGAGAAAAAGCATGAGCGAGCGATGTAAAGGGAGAGTGAGAAGCAGGTTCCCTGCTGAACAGGGAGCCTGCCTTGGGACCTGGATCATGATCTGAGCCTAAGGCAGAAGCTTACTGACTGAGCCACCCAGGTGCCTTTCTTTCTTTCTTTCTTTCTTTCTTTCTTTCTTTCTTTCTTTCTTTCTTTCTTATAATAAATTTATATTTATTGGTGTTCAATTTGCCAACATACAGAATAACACACAGTGCTCATCCCATCAAGTGCCCCCCTCAGTGCCCGTCACCCATTCACCCCCACCCCCCACCCTCCTCCCCTTCCTGCAGATCCTATACATAGGAAAATAAACCCATAACATCCCTCCGCCCCCACAAATGACCCCAGACAGCAAATCAGTATTGGAGAAGCAGCACAGAGGCAGAGACACGGGCAGAGGGAGAAGGAGACTCCATCCATGCAGGGAGCCGGCTGTGGGACTCGATGTCAGGACCCCGAGATCACGCCCTGGGCCAAAGGTAGGCGCTCAACCGCTGAGCCACCCCGGCCTCCCTACCTGGAGACACTTTGCTAGAGTAGCAGCAGCAGCAGCAGCAGCAAAGAAACACACGCACACCGCCGCTCCCCCCACCCCCCCAGGTGAAAGAAGGTCCTGCTGACTCCCCTCCTTTTCCGCTGAGTAGAGAAGCACACACCCTCTCCTGCCCCTGGAAGGTGCCTTGGAGGGGAGCGCCAGGAGCGGAGTGAATGACTTTCTTCTCTTCAAGGACAGGAAGTTGAGCATGAGCAGGAGAATTCTGGGGAAACAGATTGTGTTCTAGAAAAGAAGGAAAGAAAGAAAGAAAGAAAAAGAAAGAAAGAAAGAAAGAAAGAAAGAAAGAAAGAAAGGGAAGAAAGGGAAAATCCTTATGTTCTTTGAGCCTCCCCCCCAACTGAGTTCCTCTTCCACGACTTCTCATTCAACCCAATAGACAAGTATTTGGGGGGGGTCAGGTCCCAGACGCTAGAGGGTGGAGGTGAGGTGGTGCGGGGGAGTGGGGGGACACACACCGTCCTCTCCGGAGCCTTCGGTTCAGACCTCCTTCGCGGCCTCCCTCCCTCCCTCCCTCCTTCCTCTTGTAAATGTATAAATAAAATCCTAAAAAAAAGGAAGGCCACGAGAAGAAACGGTGCATCCGTTGCTGTCCTAGGAGTCCTCGCCTGGTTTCGGCTCTACGTTCCCTCCCTGACCCCCGAAACCTGCCCGAGTCGTCCCGGGAGCCCCGCGCGGCGAGCGCGACCCCCTTTCCGGGCGGCCGCGGGCCCGGACGGGTTTCCCAAGGCTCCCCCGGGAGCCGGGGGTTCGCGCGGTGCGCGGCCGTGTGCTCCCGGGGCCCTCCGCCGCCCCCGGGCCGAGAGGCGAGATCCGAGGCGCCCTGACGGCCTCGCCGCCCGGATCAGTCCCGCTGTCGTTCGCGCCGGTTGTCGGGTGCCCGCTGGCGGCCGCTGTTACGGAGCGTGTCCCCTCCGGAGGCTCGGCGGCGAGGCAAGGAACAGGCTTTGCTGGCGGTTTCCCGGGCCGAGTTCCAGGAGGAGGGCGGCCCCGCGCGAGCGTCCGGCTGTCCCCGGGCCATCGGCGCGCGATGCGGTCCCCGGAGACTGGACCTCCAGAGCTGCGAGGGCGTGTCGCTGTCGCCGCTGTCGCCGCTGTCGCCTCCGCCTCGCTCCCGGAGGAGGGTGCGCGGGCCGCCTGGGGGGGTCGAGCAGCACCCGCCGGTGGCTCCTCCTCCGCCCGCGCGGACCGACCCGGGCCGCCTCGGGGGAAGGGGACAGGGTGCGTCCCGCCGTCCGTCCCGTGGCTCCGGGCGATCTCGGGCCTTCGTGTCACGCGGTTGTCTCCCGCTGTCACGCCCTGGCGACGGGGACGGTCTGAGCCTGGGGGGGAAGCCGTGGGTGGCGCGACAGACCCGGCCGCGGGCGCGTGTGGGGGTCCGGGCTTGACCGCGCGGCCGAGCCGGTCCCTGTCCTCGCGCACTGGAGCCGGAGCCGTCCGCCCGGGCCTGCGCGCCGGCTCTCGCGCTGGCCTCCAGGCGGCCCGGGTCGTGGTGTCCCCTCCGGTCTCCGGCACCGAGCGAGGGCGGTGTGCGCAGGTGGCGGTGGGTGTTTTACTTTTACCCCCGTGCGCCCCATGCCGTGGGCACCCGGCCGTTGGCCGCGACAGCCCCTGCCCCGCAAGGCCCCGTGCCGCGTGTCAGGCGTCCCCCGCTGTCTTGTCTCTGGGGCTGTCGGGTCGCTCCTGCCCCCTGTGAGGCGGAAGCAGGTCCCCCCCCGCCCCCCGGTCGCCGTCCTCGCTGGGTTTTGCTCCTCGGGAAGCCCCCTCGGGGCCGCGGCTTGCTGCCCATCGAGGCGGTGATCGATGCGGTGATCTCGTGCTCTCCTGGGCCGGGCCGAAGCCGCGTGGACGAGGGACGGGCATCCACGGCGGACGCGACCGCTCTTCTGGTTCTGCCCGCGGGCCCCTCCGTGCCCGGCTCCTCCGCGCCCGCGCCCGGCGTCGTGGCGGGTGCGCGGGGGGCGCGCTGCCGGGGTGGGGGGGGGGTGCGGACTCCGGCCCGACCCGCCCTCCCGCCTTCTCGCCTCGCGGCGCTGGCGGGACCGGGGCCCCTCTGACGCGGCGGACGCTCGCTCTCGCCGGCCTGTCCCGAAGGCCTGGGTCCGGGCCGAGGGGAGGGCCCGCCGAGGTGCCCCCGGAGCGCTGCAGGGCGCCTCAGGGGCCTGAGGCCGAGCGGCGGCGGCGTTTCCTTCCCCGGCGAGTCCCCGCGGGCCGCAGCCGTCGGCGGGTGTCCGAGGAGCGGGTGGTGGAAGTCGGCAAGGGAGGCGCACCCGGGCCCCTGGCGGGGGCGGGCGCCTCGTCTTCCCCTCCCCTGCCCCTCGCCGCCCGCGGGGGTGCTGTGGGTGTGACTCGGGCACTCGGTGGGACGCGTGAGCGCCCGCGGCGGGCCGGGCCATCGACCCGGCGCTTGGCCAGCCCGGGGGGCGGCCTCTCTTTCGCCTCTTTCGCTGCTTGTGTCGCGTCCCGTCTCCTCCCTCTGTCCCGCCCGCGTCGCGGGAGGCGGGGAGCTCTCCCCTCTGCGCCTTGCAGGGTGGCCCCCGACGCGGGGTTGACTCCCGTCGCGGCGTGTTCGGCCGGGGCGCCGCGCTTGGCCCACCGCGGGCGGCGCCTCCCCCCTCCGAGCCGGGGGAGGGTCCCGTCGGGCCGGGCCGGCGTCCGGGGCGGGGTGTGCTGCCCGCGTGTGTGTGAGTGTGCGCGCGGCCGGGGGGGGGGGGGGGGCGTCCCGCCCCCCCCGCCCCCCCCCCCGCCCCCCCCGCCCCCACCCCGTCTGTGCCGCGCGAGCGCCTGGCTTGGCGGCCTGTCTGGGCCCCTGCCGGCTCCCGAGCCGAGGGGGCGCGGCGTGTGCGCAGGGGTCTTGCGAGCTCCGCCTGGGGGCGCCTTCCCTGTTCGTGACTCTGTTGGACCCAAAGGGACATGGTGGTTCCTGGGCAGCTTAACCACTGGTGGGCACCAGGGAATGTCCTGGGTCAGGTCACTCCATCTCTGCCTGATCTGTAGTGTTTGATGGTCCGTACTCTGACCCCCTCTGCCAGCCAGGACTAGAGACACTCAGTGCCAATGGGCAACAGGACCTGGGGGCATACCCCGGTCCAAAGCGCTGCTGGGATCTGACCCCCCACCCCTTCCTTGGAAGGACAGGACCCACAGCCAGGTCTCTTTTCTTCCCCCCCCCCACAGGTGCCCTGATTCCCACCTCAGGACCTCACCTGGACAGAAGAAGGACCCCCCTCCTACCTTTCCTCGCTCTCCAGAAGCAGAAGCCAACACTAGGAGCACCGACGGTTCTCCTTATACACCCCAGCTCTCCCTCCAAAGGGTGTGTTCTCTCTAACAGCTTAAGTTTTTTTTTTTTTTTTGTTATTTATGATAGTCACAAAGAGGCAGAGACACAGGCAGAGGGAGAAGCAGGCTTCGTGCACCAGGAGCCCGATGTGGGATTCGATCCGGCGTCTCCAGGATTGCGCCCTGGGCCAAAGGGAGGCGCCAAACCACTGTGCCACAAGGGGATCCCTTGTGAGAATTTTTTTTAAAAGATTTTGAGAGCATGAGCACAATAGGGTAAAAAGGGAGAAGCAGCCCCCCTCCCACACTGAGCAGGGAGCCGAAGTGGGACTTGATCCCAGGACACTGGGACCCTGACCTGAGTGGGGGGGCAGACGCTTAACCAACTGAGCCATCCAAGCGCCCTATTATGAGGATTAAGGAGAGGGCTCAGTGCTAGCATTGGTGTCACTGATGGCTTGTGTGAGGTCCTCAACCTGGCTCTGTTTCTATTATGATTGCGATTGCTGTGTGCTACTCATCAGGACAGGAGCCCAGATATCCTGGGCGTTCCACTCTGAGTGGCCCTTCCTTGAGAAGTGGGCCAGTCGGGACAATAGACACGAAGGAGTGTGGCCAGTGACGCAGTTCTGCTCTTGCTGGGATGGGAGAGGAGGACCCCAGTTGCAAGAACAGAAGGGACCACAAGGCCAGGGGGGTGGCCAGCAGAAATGCCAGGCAGGCAGGGGGCTCAGCAAGGGTTGTCCTCATCTCCACTTAATGGCTACAGAAATTGAGGCAGATTAGATTTGTCCAGGGGCAAGGAGCTGGCTGTTGTGTAGTGAGATTCAAAACGGAGGGTGCTCGAAGTCTTTGCCCACTTGGCATTGAGCCTGGAGACCCCTCAACGCTTATGGCTGGGTGGGGGGCTCTGTTAGGGACAGAGAAGGGAGCAAAGAAGGGGCTCTGACAGGAGCCATGGACTCAGTACACAGAGGAGGGGAGAGAGGAGGACATGTGGGCAGCATCCCTGGGTGGGTCCCCGGGCAGGATGGATGCTGGGGTGGTCCCATACAGCCCCTGTGGGCCCTCCCTGTTCTCTGTGTGGGTTCCAGGCCCCCGCCTTGAAGCCTGCCTTCTCCGTGGACCTGAGGTGGTGGCTGTGCTTCTATCCACAGGCCCAGCCCTGGGCATCAGCCTCTTTAATGTGCTTTTATAAAAAGTACTGACTTCAAAAGTCAGCTGCTTTGCGCTAAAAAACAGTTATTTTATCTTTTCAAAGTTATTTTTTTGAAAAATGACAAACGGACGTACCATTTAGAAAAGCTACCAAATAGCTTTCAAATGTGTAGAATGGAAAGTGAGTCTCATCCTTCCCCAGTTCCGTTGCAGTGAAGTCTGTGATTAGTGTGGTGGTGACGGCCACACATTTCTGTGCACTTATGTAAGCCTATATTGATGTCCTTGAAAAATGGGCACTATGGGATCTTGTACAGTTGGGGGGATAGTCATGGGGTTCTCAGCCCAGATGCTGCAGGAGGGGCTGCTGCCCCACGCCGAAGGGATGGGCCCCTCCTGGCAGCTCCATCCTGTGGTCTTCTGGGCTGTGATGAACAGGGTGTGGTGGGGTGCACTGGAGGACCAGAGCCCCGGGGGGGAGGAGCGGGGTGATGACTGCAGGGCCGGCCACGGGCAGGTGCGAGGTGTGGTCAGGTGGCTGCCAGAGGCATGTGGACTTGAGCCCCCTCGGAAGCCCCCCAGACAGCTCGGTAACGCACAGATGGAAGACAGTGCCTGAGTTTCTGACCTGGCAGGTCTGGGCCAGGGCCTGAGAGTGTGCATGCCAGCAGGTGTTGAGGGGTGTGTTCTGGGAGTCTGAAACCCCATCCCCAAGTGAGGCAGCTGAGCCTGGGGATCAAGGACCTTTCAATCTCTGGGGCTTTTCTTGAGTGTTCACTCTCCTTACAACGAAGTTTTGGGGAATTCTAAGGCAGTCTTCAGGTGTTTGCAGGTAAGCCTGTGTTATTTAGGCTGAGTGTCCTTTTTTCCCTCATGTGAGGCTCAGCTGATGTGCTGTGGGGTGGAAGTCGGATCTCCTTGTGTAGACCTTGGAGAGCCAGGGTCCTCTCCTAGCAATAAAATAATCATGACTACTGTTTGCTCATTGGGTAAACTGAGGCCACACTGGCTCAGAAGCCTGCCCCAGTTTGGATCAGAAAGCAGGCGAGAGCTGGGAGGAGCAGCAGCAGCAGAGGTGAGCACTATGGGAGCCCAAGGAGGGCGTATGCAGTTTCCACTCCCCTAAACAGGAGGAGGTGGCCTCCACCCCTAGGGAAGCAGAGCAGCATGGCTGACTGGGGAGGCCAGGGCTGGGGCACTGGGGCCTGCTCACCAGTACTCAGTGCTCACTAGATACGGAGAGAGCTCAAGAAGGTGCCCCGTTCCTCTGCTCCAACCTAGACCTGCCTGCCCTCTAAGTGGGGAGAGGGTGAGACTAGTCCAGCCAGTAGCACAGGCCACTCTGGCTGGCAGGAGGGGGAGCACGCACACGGGCTGTAACTTTCGAGGCCTTGGGCTGGCAAATGTGCCTCCCTCTGAGCCCCGTGCAGCACCTCCCAGGCACTGACAGCTGCCCCGGGCACTGGGAAGTGGAGGCCCAGGAGGGCTGCAGAGTCTCTAGACCTCATGAAGACTTCCAGTAGAGGCCCTGCTGCAGGGTGAGGTGGGCACCCTCCTCCTGGTCCTGCCAGGCCGCTGTGGGCAGCTGCAGCTGTGGGAGCCCTGAGCACCCAAGACTGCTGTCTGATGTGTATGTCTAATAGGCAGTTCAAATTCAGCTCCAAAAGCAGGTTCCACATCTTTCCTCAAACCCCACCCTCATGTTCTTCCCCGTGCTGGTTAATCCTCAGGCCCGAGACCATCCTTTACAGCATCCGGAGTTGACCCTGCTTCCCTCCTCTACCACCTGATCTGAGCCATCTCTTCCTGAGTTATAGCAAAACCCACCAGTTGGTTTTCAGATCCCTCCCTTGCTGGGTCTCCACACCGCAGAAATAGTGACCTTCACCCTGAGTCCCTCGGAGTCCCTGTGCCTGCTGTCTCACTCAGAGGAGGTGCACATGGCCCCCTGCCCCCAGCCTAGGTGTGCATAGTCTGGCTTGTTACTCCTCAGACCGTTCTCCCTGCTCCTTCCCTCTACACACCCTGGTGTCAGGACCTTGGCACCTGCTGTCCCTTATGCCTAGAATGTTCCTTTCTTATCCCAGGATGCTGCATGACTAACAGTGTCAGTCTATCCAGCGGTACCACCTGAGGCTGCTTTGACCACCCCTACGTGCTTGGTCTTCTCCTCCATAGTTTTCTCTTCTTCACTGGGATGTAACCCCAGGAGGCAGGGTTCTGTGTGTCCGGGCTGTGGGAATGGGGCCTGCTATGCACAGAGCAGGTGCTGAAGAAACATTTATCAGATACCCAGTAGCTGCAGGGCTGCCAGGGGGCCTGCCTGCCCACCTCTGATGCCCACCCATGGTTGGGGTGCCCCTCCTGGCCCTGGTGAGAGCCTCCTGGTGGGGCTCTCACCGTGCACCTGCACACACTCAGGATGCAGGCCAGCCTAGGAGGAGGAGGGCCTGGCGATGGGGCCTGTGATGCCTTTTTCTTCTTCCCAGGAAACTACGCCCCAGACTCTGTCGTCTTCTCCAGCATACTCGGGCCCAGCCATCGTGGACAAGCGCAGCCCGGCATGGGGGAGCGAGGAAGCGGGGCCAGTAGCTCTGGGGACCTTGTCTTCCGAGACGGTCACCTCATCTCTTGGTCCCTGGAGGCCTTGATGGAGCACCTGGTCCCCACAGTGGACTCTTACCCGGATGTGAGTGCCATGACCTGGGATGGGTGGGAGGAGTGGGGGCCACCTGGGTTTCAGGGGAGGTTGCTTCTGGGATGGGGAAGGAGGCCCGGACCGAGAACTGAAGAGAGCAGTGTGGTAGGGGAAGGTCATCGGGGAGCCTCAGCCCTGCTTCCTGCTCTGCCCCCTGCCCCCTGCCCCCAGCCTAGGGGAGAGGCACCTTCAGTGACTTCCCTGCTTACCCCAGGCAGCTGGAAGATGGCCTTGATGGCATGAGGAAGGATTACACAAGGGGGTGAAACAGGGACCTGAGCTCTGGCAGGGATGTCAGGGAGGAAGAGCAGTCTATAAGGGGTAAGGCTGGTGCCTTGGAGTCCTGGTGAGGGTCCACCCACCCTGCGTGTGTGTGTCCTGTCCCTGAGCTGGGGAAGGTGGTTTTGTGCATGAACTGCCATCGTCCAGAAAAAGAGGAGACAGGCCCGCCACGCTTGGCCAGCATACAGACCCCCAGGCGTGTGCCTGCGTTCAAATCCTCCCTCTTCATTTCAAGATGCCATTGGTACATTCTTAGAAGGAGTCCCTTGTCGTGTGGCTTCCCTCGTGCCTCTGCTAGGGGCCGTCTCGTAGGTACAGTGGTGTTAGGCCTGCTGCTCCCCAGGACGGTCAGGCTGCAGCAGCGCATCCCAGCCACGACCCCCCTCGGTCCTGAGGGCAGAGCTGTGCTCCCCGCCTGCAGGGGCTGCCCGTCCCCTCTCCGGCTTGTATCTAATGCTGCTGGAGCCTACTCAGCTTCTCGGTGTGCCTGTGCCCTCCGGCCCAACATGGCACGCCTCCCACCTACCCCCGCCATAGGGCTCCATCCCTCCTGAAAACCCTTCCAGACCTGGGCTGGGGCTGGGATTGGTGGTGCAGCTGGGAAGAGGGGCCTTGAGGCCCTGAAACAGCCTAGGGCAGGGTATCAGCCTCCCAGGGGCTGGCACCTCCAACTCCAGCTCTGCTCTGTGGCCTCGTGGCGGGGGCTACTCCTCATTTAGGTCTGTCCCAGAAGGAAGGGCCTTCTTGGCTGCTACTCAGGATTATCCCCCAAACACTATGCCTGTGTTCCCGGAGCGAGTAAGGGGGCGGTAGAGCAGAAAGGTAGGGCTGCCAGAGTCCAGCTAGGCATCAGCTCCTCTGCCAGCTTCCTGGGTTCCCCAGCCTCCCCTGCTGCCCCTGCCCCATGTACGCTGGCAACTGGGGATGCATGCACACCAGTACATCTCTGTGCTCCTTGGGAAATGCACGGCTCCGCCCTGCGAGCTTTTCTCACTTTGGCTAAGAACTCCAAGGTGTGATGCCCGGGTGACTTTCATCACACGTCTGAGGCATCTGCTTAGGAAGGGGTCACCGACCAGCAGGGATCTCTGAGCACCCATGTTGCACAGCTTGGGGACAGGTCATGGGAAGTGTGAGTATTAGGGGATGTGGTTGGAGGAACCCCTGCGGTTCCCAGGAGAGTCTCCTCTAATGGCGTCTGGAGGCTGCATGGGGGCAGTGAGGGCCTGAGGCTCTGAATCCCGAGTCCTGTTCCACAAGGCCTTGTGGGCCCAGAGTGCAGGCAAAGGGTCCCAGGCCCTCCAGCCTGCAGCAGTCATGCAGGGGTAGACTCCCCAGGAGAGCCCCAAGCAGCTTCCCCCACTCCCAAGTCCACCCTGTCTGTAGGCAGGGGCCAATGTGGAGCTCTCACAGGTGCTGACCCAGGTGACACGAAATGCTCCTGAGAACCCTGGGCCCTGTTCCCTTTTAGTCCAGGTCATGAGGACCTATCAGAACCTGCACCACACAACCCAGTGAGTAGTGACAAGCACATGGCTGTGGGACAGAGAGGGGCCTTGGTGTGCCAGGTGGAGATAAGGCCCACAGTTGGTTAGTGACTGCACTGGGGCTTGCAGCCATCTGCTGGGGCTGGGTGCTGGGTGCAGGGCCTGAGACTGCCCCACCATGCCCTCAAGCTGCTTCCCCTGGCAAGGCCAGTAACCATCTGGAGAAGCAGCACGCTTGGAGCCTGGCCCCAGGAGCACTGTGTGAGGTTGGGAGAGTCCCACCAACATTCAAGGTTGGGTGTTCTCTTCCATCGTGGGGTAAGACGGGGTGGAGGAGAATCCCAGCAGAGCAAGGTGCTGGGAGGTGAGCTTGTTGGGGGAAGCCTCCAGGGGCTGCTCAGAGGGGGGATTTACTTTGTGCTTTGCCAGGGGGGGGGGCAGGATTTGGGTAACTGAGAGAAAGGGAAGGGCAGTCAAGGCGCAGCAAAGCATGCGGGGGAAGGCACGGCCGCTGGGTGGCGCTGTCGGGCCGCCATGGGGCTCGCTGGCCCTGACCTCAGCGGTTGGGGCCGCACCAGGCCTGACCTGCTCCTCTCCTCTCTCCTTGTCTCTTCAGAGGACATACGTCTTTACCTTCCTCTTGAGCTCCCGGGTCTTCATGCCCCCTCATGACCTGCTGGTCCGTGTGGGGCAGATCTGCCTGGAGCAGAGGCAGCAGCTGGAGACTCCGGGGCTGAGAAGGTAAAGGTGCTGATGGGTGCTACCTGTGTGTGCCCCCAGCTCCTGGCTTGCTCACAGCTGGGAGAGAAGCTGGCAGGACAGGTCTGGCTGAGCCCAGCCCAGGGCCCTCCCTGATTGGGCAAGGTTGGCTTGTCTCTGGCCCCCTGGGTACCCCTGGGGCATGGCTCCCTGTGGGGCACGGGGTGCACACCCAGCTCAGCACTCTCCATGGGGTGCTACAAATAACTGTTCTTGGTGGGTACTCACACCTCTTTCCAGGAAAGACAGCCCTGCCAGCAATCCTGGTGAGTGCCGGGACCCCAGCTGGTAGGAAAACCACTCTGGGTAGAGGTCAGGTGGCAGCACTCCCAGGCTGACTCTCCTGCCTGGAGTGGTTTTCAGGAGGGCTCTTTTCCCTGTTGTCTCCTGCTTGAGCCAGGCTTTGGTGGCCAGGATGGCTGTGGGCATGTGCTTTGGGAGCAGTGGCTTCAGGAAGTCTGGTCTGGTGCAGAGGACGGGGTGGTAGGTATGCCATCCGAGAACTGGCAGGGCTTAGTCTGGGCTGCGGCAGAGCATGTCCTGCCCCCCATTTGCTAATGACTTTGTCCTCTATGTTCCCTCCACCAGACCAGGCCTCACCGTGCACCTGCACATGCTCAGGATGCAGGCCAGCCCCGGGGGGAGAACCAGCTGGGCCTGTGGCCAGGATCAGGCAGGCTGGAGGCAGCTCAGCAGGGGTGGGGCAGATGTGGGCCAAAAAGGTGGGGATGAGGAGTGGCTAGAGGCCCACAGGGCAGCAAGAGCAGCCCGGAGGGCAGGCCCAGGCAGGCAGGAGCTGGTCAGTGCTGAGGAGGAGCCTGGTGGGCGCAGAAGGGGTGCTGGCACCTGTGGTCATTTTAGCGGGACAGTGTGGGGCTGGGCACTGAGGACCAGATTGGGCACACCGTCCTCGGGCCTTATGTGTGTGGCCCCGGCAACGGCAGGGGTGCCCGCCCACCTTTAGTGACGTGAAGCAGGGAGAGGGGATGCCTCTGAGCATCTGCACCCCTTCCCAGCACTTGCCCACCTGCTTTTAACTGAGGGGGCAGGCGAGAGTCTCTCATTCAATAATTTTGCTTGGTTTTCAGTTATTTTAAATGGGTGACTTCTAAGAACAACAAAGGAAATTAGTTTCCTATGTCATGGTAGAGGATACATTTTTTTGAAAAGGCGTTTAAGTGAAATTGCTGTACTAAGGGGAATAGGAAACAAAGCAGGCACAACAGAATCCACAGGGGACAAGGAGGGGATGGTCCTCCCAAGCACCCTCACCCCAGACCCGGAGGAGAGGGGGAGGCTCGTACCACTTGTTATCTCCTTGCCCACTGTGGAGGGTGACTTTGCTCTACGTCCTGCCACCTCAGGCCAAGCTCAAGTCTTTCTCAGCCAAGATCGTACAGCTATTTAAGGAGTGGACAGAGGCCTTCCCCTGTGACTTCCAGGATGAGAAGGCGATGGCCGAACTGAAGGCCATCACTCAGCGGGTCACACTGTCTGATGAGGTGAGGTCTTCCCTGGAGCCCTGCAGAGCTCCGTGTGTGTATGTCTGGGGGAGAGGGTCTACTCTCACAGGAGGGCGGGTCTTCAGGGACAGCTCTCTATGCAGTCTTCTATGCTGTCCCCTTTTAAGATGACTGGGTGGCTCCATTTGTACCCATCCCCAGACTGCTCAGCTGTCCAGCAATGGGCCTTGGCACACTTGGCATGTGAGAGACCCTGTGGCCTAAGTAGTGGGCTGGAATGAGCCCAGGCCCTACCCTTTCCTGGGTTTGGGGTGAGTGGAGTGGGAGCCTAGTAAAAGCCGGTTTGCAGTTCTGGCCTCCCAGCTCACTCCCGGCCTTTTGCGGAGACAGGAAACCTGGGGAGTACTCTGTGTGCTCTGCGTCTTGTCTGGTTTGAGGGCTCCCAAAGCCCAGGGAGAGCTCTGGGCAGGGCCGGGGCTGTTCCCCCCTGCAGGGAGTGAAGGTTCCGGGTCCTAGAGGATGCTCTCTTCCCTACTGTAGGCTGCCTTACTGTGGGAAGACCAAAAGTGGTTCAGCTGCGTGCTCCTGGGAAAGCCATGGTTTTCTACCCCTGGCTTGGGCCTGGCCCTCAGCTCCCATCCCCACAGCGTAGGCAGCTGAGCCACCCTCAGCAGGACTTAGAGGAGCTCCCACTGTGTTCTTCTGTCCTCAAAGGCCCGAATATTCATGGCAGATTTGAGTAGGGATGTGGGCTCAAAGTTAGGCAGATCCTTAGGGAGGAGATGGGTTCCTCTGGAGAGGCGATGGTCTTGCCAGCTCACACCAGCACCTTCACTGTCCCCTGCCTTCACAGGAGAATGGCACAGTGAAGAAGGCCATTGCCCAAATGACACAGAGCCTGCTGCTGTCTCTGGCTGCCTGAAGCCAGCTACAGGAGCTTCGGGAGAAGCTCCGCTCACCAGCCATGGACAAAGGGTCTGTCCTCAAGGCTAAGTCCCCAGCCACTCAGAAGGACATCCTGGGCATGTGCTGCGACCCACTGGTGCTGGCCCAGCAGCTGACTCATCTAGAGCTGGTCAGTGCCACAGCATGCACTGCTTGGGGTAGGATGTATCACCGATGCTCACTCATCGGTGCCTCCTCGCTGGTCGGTCAGACTGGGGAGTCAGGTGAAGCTCACGTGCCAGCTCAAACCTGTGCTTCTGGGTCCCCAGGATCACAGCAGCCCTTTGTGCATGGGAGGGGCTGGGGTGATGGGACTGCAGTGGCCACAGGATAGAGGACTGGCCCAGGAGGTGAAGGGCTTGGAGGGGGAGAGCCAGTTCCCCCCACCCCGTCTCCTCGTCTTGCCTATGCCGTGGGCTGGAAGGTACCCTGTAGCTAGCTGCCACTGCCCCAAGGCCTCACTCCCATGAAGCCCTGTTTCCTCCCCTCCCAGGGGAAGGTCTTCCAGACCCCGAGGGTACCTTTGGGGGTGGGGGTGGGCAGAACCTGCCCCACTGGCTGGATGCTCTGATCAAGGAGAGGCTGTGGCACACACGTGCAGGAAGGTCTGGACTGCCACTCTGAACGTGGCCCACACCTTGGGTATGGGGCCCAAGAATGGCAGGCTTGTCACCTTCCCGTCCTTGCCCATCCTAGGAGAGGGCCAGCAGCATTCACCCTGAGGACCTGATGCAGATGGTCAGCCACATGGACTCCCGGGACAAGCACAGGGTGAGGGGCTGCTGTGTGCTCGTGGGTGGCCTTAAGGGGGTCCCTGTCTATACCCCATGCAGGGTGGGGGCCTCACAACTGAATGGGTCTGGCCTAGTGCCTGTTCCACGGGGTCTGCAGACAGCAATGCAGGGTGATACAGACTGGAAGGGGCCAGTGTTCCCAGGAGCTTGGGGAGGGGCGTCCTGGGAGCCCTGGGCCTGTCCAGCTGCCCATAGCCCACTGTCCTTTTCAGTCTCTTTTGGCCATGGTGCCAGCTCATTTCCGGGGGTAGGACTGGGGCGGCACCTGCTGGCAGGGTCCTCATGCTCCCTGTGATCTGCTGTGTGTGCTCTACCAGTGCCGAGGGGACCTGACCAAGACCTATAGCCTGGAGGCCTATGACAACTGGTCCAACTGCCTTAGCATGCTAGTGGCCACCGAGGTGTGCCGGGTAAGCACTGCACAGCCCATGTGTGTAGGGTGGCACTGTCCCTTCTCCAAACCCACGAGGCTGCCTGGGGCTCTGACTTCTGTACCCCTCAGATGATAAAACTCTGAAAGTGGAGACAGAAGCCTCCATTCCAGGGCCACCAACATCCCTGCTACCCCTACCACCACTACCCCCCCCGGTGCCCTGGCCAGTCTCCCAGTGATTGAGACACACCCATCCGTGGAGTGTACCAGCGCAGTCTGTGAGTTTATCTGGGGCTCGCTCCCTTAGTGATCTCGGACTGCTCTCCTGCCCCTTTGCCCAGCATCGAAGATGCCACCGCTGCATTTCCTGCCTCTGCAGCCCATGGGAATCTCCCCAACCCTGGGTCTGACAGCACTGAGGGCCCAGGGTGGCTCCTGTCCAGCCTGCCCTTCAGGGACGGGTGGTGGAGGGATGCTCGTACGGTGGGCTCACCCTGAGGCTGTCTGGCTGCTCTCAAGATGGTGAAGAAGAAGCACCAGACCCGCATGCTCGAGTTCTTTATTGATGTGGCCCAGGGGTGCTTCAACATCGGGAATTTCAACTCCATGATGGCCATCATCGGTGAGTGTCCAGGCCCCGGGCCTCCCTAGCCAGCTCTTGTGTGGCCTGCCTACCGCCATCCTGACCCTACCCGCTGTTCCCTGCAGGTGGCATGAACCTCAGTCCTGTGGCGAGGCTGAAGAAAACATGGTCCAAAGTCAAGATGGCCAAATTTGAGGTCTTGGAGGTAGGAACCTCAGCCTCATCCTGCATTGGCCTGAGGAAGGGTGGGCGTCCCATCATGCTCTGCCCCCTTGCTGAGAACCCACTGCCCACAGTGCCATCTGGTGTAGGGCATGTTGAGCTGGCCTGGCTGCTCTAGGAGGTGGGTAGCTGAAGCTCTCCTCAGCCCTTGGGACTTTAGTCAGAACTGGCATTGCCTAAAGCAAGTTCTGGAGAGTGGTTAGGAATCAGGTTGAGAAACATGGGCCCATGAGCCCTGTGCTGGGTGATGCTGACTAAGCAGACCGGCCTTTTCCTGGCTTGAATTCCTGTGGTCCTGGATTATCTGGGTGGCCCAGGAGTGGACAGGCCTTCCCCAATATATTTGATCACAGAATCCCCCTTTTTTTCAATTGTATTTATTCATTCATGAAAGACCCAGAGAAAGGCAGAGACCTAGGCAGAGGGAGAAGCAGGATCCCCGCAGGGAGCGTGATGTGGGACTCGATCCCAGGACCCTGGGATCATCATGCACTGAGCCCAAAGGCAGACGCTCAACCACTAAGCCACCCAGGCGTCCCCAGAATCCACTTTCTATAAACATCTTGCAGAGCTTGTCAGGTTTGGGAGGTGTTGGCCCCAGGAGAGGGGCAGTGGAAGGTTTTGAAAGGAAAGGGAGACCCAGGCTCAGCAGGGCAGGGAAGAGGTGTGTGTGAGCTGTGAGACTTCTCTAACTTTCCTGAAGGTGCTTGGGCCCAGACGCAGTGCTGAGCCAGATGCTCACTCCTGGTAAGGAGGCCTCCTGTGGTGACGGTCCAGGCTGCCCAGCGGGGCAGTACCTTCCCCATCAGTTTCCTGACCTTCAAGGGGGACTCTGAACAAGTCAGGTGCAGGGAGAGCCCGGCCCACCACATCCTCCCATCTGCCCACAGCGCCACATGGACCCATCCAGCAATTTCCGCAACTATCGCACCACCCTGCAGGGGGCCATACAAAGGTCCCAGATGGCTAAGAGCAGCCCAGAGAAGATTGTCATCCCTGTGTTCAACCTTTTTGTTAAGGACCTTTACTTCTTACACAAAATCCATACGAACCACCTGCCCAATGGGCATGTTAACTTCAAGGTGAGCTCAGCCCCCTTGTGGTCCAAGGGGAGGGGGGCCAAACTGTCCCAACACAAGGCAGGGCAGACAGTCTGTGCCATTAGGCTGCAAGGCGGTGACCCTGGTACAGAAAGGCCTTTAGGACTGAAAGCTCCAGGGGGGCTGTGTGTGCTGTTTACGAAGTATCAGGGTGACCCCAACCCTTCTGGGTGGATGCTCTGGTTATAGGGCTTGGAGCCACCGGGAGCTTGTATTTACCCAGGACCCTGGTCCCAACAGGTAGACAGAGAAGGGGGCTATACCTTCTGGGGGGTTTGGGAGGGAGGAAGGCTTTTAGGCAAGAAGGGACTTGAGCAGGAAGGAAGCAGCAACAGAATTCCAGATGGAAGCTAAGGGTCGCCGGCCAAGGGTGGGAAGGTAGGACAAAGGTCATCGGGGAGGTGTAGGGGAAGTGAGGTTGTCCAGTGTTTACCTCACACAGGTAAGGGATCCTTACACAGGCCCTAAAGAGTGAGATCAGGGCATGTTCTGGTTGGTGGTGTTGTGCCAGGTGTGGCCTGCATACGTGCCTCAGCTTGGAGTCTCAGATGGGGACCTCTTGGGTCTTACACAGGCGGGGCACAGACCCTGCCACAGCCTGATGGTCTAGGCAAAGAGCAAGCAGAGTGGTCTTGGGGACACTTACTGGCTCTCATGCTGCATCAAGTGCTGCCGTGGCCACAAAGTCAGGTGACTAGGGTCACTGTCCCATCTTGCTGGGATGCAGAATGAAGCCAGAACCTAACCCTAACCAAGGATTTCAAGCTGAAAATGACAAATGAACATCCAGTTGGTCTTCTGTATTTTCAGAAATTTTGGGAGATCTCCAGACGGATCCAGGAGTTCATGACATGGACTCAGGTAGAGTGTCCCTTCCAGAAGGACGAGAAGATTCAGAAGTACCTGCTCACGGCACCCATCTACAGCGAGGAAGGTGAGGCCCAGCTCCCCGTGGCAGCACACCCATGTCCCCACACCGCCGTACATGTCACCCTGACTCCCCCACATCCAGGGCCTCGGCCCTCATGGGGTTGCCCTGGGAGGCGGGCCCGATCGTTGTCCTCATGTTCTACAGGAGCAGCTCAGCCCACAGGGGTGAGTACATGAGGTTGGGCAGTGGGTAGATGACAGGATGAGGACAAGGAGAGAGAGGGCTCTGGAAGCCACCTGAGAGAGCCAGAGCGTGGTTGGGCTAGTGCTGCAGGACCAGAAATTTTGCAGTCCCTAAGTCCCTAAGGAGGAAGCTGGGAGCTCTAGATCTCATGGGGCCTATCACCTCATGAAACAGGGACTTGTGGAAAAGTCCAGACCCCAGAGGTCATTGTCCTTGCCCGGCTGCTCCCCTAGGAAGGGTTAACTGGCGTGGTGTGCAGACTGACTGCACGTGGACATGGGTTCTGAGGGGCTTCTCATCTCGCAGCGCTCTCCATCGCCTCCTTTGAAAGTGAAGGTCCTGAAAGCCGCAGCGAAAAAGATAGCTGGAAGACTCTCCGGTAAGCAACCCCCGGGGACAGGCCTGTGAGCCCCTGAGACTAGTCCCATGCCTGGGTCTACAGGAAGGGAGAGGACTGGGGAGCATGATCTGTCCTTCTGAAAGGCGGCCAGGGGGTACCTCCACACAGGCTGCCAGTCGGTGGGAGGCTGGACTTGGGTCCACGTGTCCCTGACCCTTCCCCTTCTGGCCGGTTGCTAGAATCCAGGCCCTCCCCGGATAGCATGGCCCGCCCTCTGCCTGCTTAGGGGAAGGGCCTGCCAGCCGCCTGACCATTTCCTTGTGCCCTGTCTACGTCTAGGACCACTGTCCGTAACAGAGCCCGGAGGCAGGAATGCAGCCAGCAGACGCTGGATGAAGCACACACATGCACGGAGCTTTAATCTTGGTTGATAAGGGTTGAGATGAGGAGGCCTCACCGGTTGGGGTCCATTTTGTATATAAGTTTTATAAAAAATAGGGATCCCTGGGTGGCGCAGCGGTTTGGCGCCTGCCTTTGGCCCAGGGCGCGATCCTGGAGACCCGGGATCGAGTCCCACGTCGGGCCCCCAGTGCATGGAGCCTGCTTCTCCGTCTGCCTGTGTCTCTGCCTCTCTCTCTCTCTCTCTCTCTGTGACTATCATAAATAAATAAAAAATAAATAAATAAAACCTTTGGCACCTACAAAGTTTTTTTTGTTGTTGTTTATTTTAAATAACAGGGCAGGGCCCTGCTTTGGGGAGGGGTAGGGAAAGAGTATCATGGGAGATGGCATCCTTGATAACATCTTATTCTAATGAAATGTATGTAGATTTTTATTTTCTACTTTTGATTATTAACATCTTAGGAAAAAACATATATTAAAAAAAAAAAAAAACGCAACCAAAACCAATGTGAGCCCTGCCTGCTTGGACGCCCCAGCAGCCAGTGTCTCTGATGTCGGGGTTAGTGCCTCAGGAGTACTGGAGGCCCGGTCTCCGCTCTGTTCCTTTAGCCCTCAGGCAGCCAGTGCTCCGGAATCGCCAGGAAAGCTGCGCCCTGGGCCACGAGGCACCTGCCCTGAGAGCCTAGGCCAGAGAGGCTCCAGCAGGAAGGGCTTGGCTGGCGGGGGGGGGGGGGGGGGCTTCATTTGCATCCTTGTAGAAGCAAACCTGAGTACTGGCTTTCCAAAGTTTACGTTTTCATTTTCCTTTATCAGGGATATAGGGGTTTGGGGAGGGCCAGGGGGACACCTGGCAGCGTATTTTCTGTTGGAATATGTCTGGCAAATTGTCCGACTACATTATAGGAAGAGAGAAAATCTAAAGTAACACAGGGGAGGATAGGGTGCGATTGTCCGTTGTCGAGGCTGTGACAGGTACACGGAGCTGTAATGAGGAGAGTAGGAAGCCGACTGGAGGATGGGGACGTTTAAAGCAGTTCTGGAAACTCCAGTACGAAGTGGAAAGCAGCCTCCTCCGGCCCTCTAGGTGGGGGCGCCCCTCCCCTCCCCTCCCCTCCCCACTCCCCGCTGGCGATCCACGGCCTTCGCCCTGTCGGGGCGGCTCGTGCCGAGGCCGAGGCGCGCGCGCGCGCGTGGGGCCGCGCAACGGGGCTGCGTGCCCTGGCGGCGGCCCGCGGGACACCGCTGCGCCGCCCGCCCCTGCGCGCTTCCGCCCCCCCGGGTCACCTCGGAGCCCGCGGGGGGTCGCGTCGGGTCGTCGGGGGCGGAGGGTCGCGTCTGTGGAAGGGACGTCGCGCGCGCGAGGAGAGGGAGGCGTGGGGCCGGGTCGTCGCGCGGGCGGGGCGGCGGGCGAGGGCGTCGGGGCCGGCGGTCGGGACGTCCCGGGGGCCCGCCCGCCGCCCCGATCGTCGCCCGCGGCGCCCGCGCCCCCGTCCCCCCTCGCCGCGCAGCGCCCGCGCCCCGGCTCCCCCTCCGCCCGCGTGGCGCCCCCGCCCCGCCCTCCGTGGCCTGGCAGGGCCGGCCCCGCGCCGCCGCCGCCGCCGGCTCGTGCTCCCTCGCCCGGGGTCCCCCGTGGCCTCTCGTCCGCGGCTCGCTCTCTCCGGGCCTCGCGGCGACTCCCCCGCGCCCGCGCGCGCGCGCCCTCCCTCCGAGACGCGGCCTCCGAGCAGACGTGGCGGCGACCCGCTGGGTCTCAGCATCTTCGTCAGCGGAGGGGAGGAAACCAAGCAGGATTCCCTCGGGAACGGCGAGTGGACCGGGAAGAGCCCAGCGCCGAATCCCCGCCCCGCGGTGGGGCGCGGACACGTGGCGTCCGGAAGACCCGCTCCCCGGCGCCGCTCGTGGGGGCCCAAGTGCCCCCGATCGAGGCCCGGCCCGTGGACGGCGTGAGGCCGGTAGCGGCCCCCGGCGCGCGGGCCCGGGTCTCCGCGGAGTCGGGTGCCTTGGGAATGCAGCCCCCAGCGGGTGGTCAACTCCGTCTAAGGCCAAACAGCGGCCCAGACCGAGAGTCGACAAGTACCGCGAGGGAAAGCCGAAAAGGACTTTGGAGAGAGAGTTCCAGAGGGCGTGAGGCCGTTACGAGGTAAACGGGTGGGGTCCGCGCCGTCCGCCCGGGGATTCACCCGGCGGCGGTCCGGCCTGCCGGCCCGCGGATCTCCGCCCGCCGATCCTCCTCCCGCCCCCCTCCCCCGCCGCCCCCCCTCCCCGGAGGGGGGCTCCGGCGGGTGCGTGGGCGGGCGGGCGGGGCCGGGGGTGGGTCGGCGGGGGACCGCCCCCCGGCCGCCGACCGGCCGCCGCCGGGCGCGTTTCCACCGCCGCGGTGCGCCGCGACCGGCTCCGGGACGGCGGGGAAGGCCGGCGGGGAAGGTGGCTCGGGGGGCCGCTCCGAAGGGACGCGCGACGGCCTCCGTTGCCCTCAGCCGGTCGAAAGGGAGTCGGGTTCAGATCCCCGAGTCCGGAGAGGCGGAGATGGGCGCCGGAGGCGTCCGGTGCGGTAACGAACCGATCCCGGGAGGCCGGCGGGAGGCCGGCGGGAGCCCGGGGAGAGCGCGCTTCTCTTTGTGAAGGTTGGGGCGCCCTGGAATGGGCTCGCCCGAGAGAGGGGCCCTGCCTCGGAAAGCGTCGCGGTCCCGGCGGCGTCCGGGGAGCTCCCGCGGGCCCTTGAAAATCCGGGGGAGGGTGCAAACCTCGCGCCGGGCCGTACCCATATCCGCAGCCGGTCTCCAAGGTGAACAGCCTCCGGCATGTTGGAACGATGTAGGTACCGGACGTCGGCGAGCCGGATCCCTAACTTCGGGGTAAGGGTTGGCTCTAAGGGCTGCGTCGGTCGGGCTGGGGCGCGAAGCGGGGCTGGGCGCGCGCCGCGGCTGCACGAGGCGCCGCCGCCCCCCCACGCCCGGGGCACCCCCGCCCGGGCCCGCCCCCGGGACCCTCCTCCGCCCCACCCCCGCGCGTCCCTCCCCCCCCGCTCTCCTCTTCTGCCCCTCCCCTTCCCGGGGGCGGCGGGGGCGGGGGCGTGGAGGCGGGGCGGGGGGAGCGGCGGGGCCCCGGCGGTGCGGGAGGTCCCCCGCGGGCCCACGGGGGCACGGGCTCCCGGGGGGCCGGCGGCGGCGCGACTCTGGACGCAGCCGGGCCCTTCCCGTGGATCGCCCCAGCTGCGGCGGGTGTCGCGGCCGCCCCCGGGGAGCCAGGCGGGTGGCGGGTGACGGGCGGCGGCGGCGGGCGGTGGCGGCGGTCCCGTCCCCCGTCGCTGGGGTCCGCCGCTCACGCCCGGCGCCGCCCCCCCCGCCCGCGTCGTTCGGCGCGCGGGTCCCCCCGCCAGGTCCGCCCCCGGGCCGCGGTTCCGCGCGGTGCCTCGCCTCGGCCGGCGCCTAGCAGCCGACTTAGAACCGGTGCGGACCAGGGGAATCCGACTGTTTAATTAGAACCAAGCATCGCGAAGGCCCGCGGCGGGTGTGGACGCGATGTGATTTCTGCCCAGTGCCCTGAAGGTCAAAGTGAAGGAATTCACCGAAGCGCGGGGGCACGGCGGGGGTGACTAGGACGCTCCTAAGGCAGCCCAACGCCTCGGCATCTAATCGGGGACGCGCACGAATGGATGAACGAGATTCCCACTGTCCCTACCTACTGTCCAGCGAAACCACAGCCAAGGGAACGGGCACGGCGGGAGCAGCGGGAAAGCAGACCCTGTGCAGCTTGACTCTAGTCTGGCGCGGTCAAGAGCCCTGAGAGCTGCAGAGTAAGTGGGAGGCCCCGGCGCTCCTCCGTCCCCGCGAGGGGCGGGGCGGGCCGCCGGGGAAACACCACTACTCTCGCCGTTTCTGCACCGACCCGGTGGGGGGGGGGAGCCCCGGGCTGGGGCGGGAAGGGGGAGAGCCGGGGGCCTCCTCGGCCGACAGGCGCGTGCACCCCCCTCCCAGAGGGCCCGCGAGGCGGGAGGGCGCGCGCACTCGCGCCTCCTTCCCTCCCTGCTGGTGGATGCGGTCGCCCAGCGGTCCCGCGGTCCCACGGCGGCCGCCCGCCCGCCCGGCTCGACCAGCAGCACCCGGTTGGCGCCGCCTCGCCTCGCCTCGCCTCCCCTCCCCTCGGGGACTCCCCGAGGCCGCGCCTCCCGCCTCCCTCTCGCCCTCCCGGTGCGACCAGCCGACGGAGAGACGGAGAGACGGAGAAGCAGGCTCCATCCAGGGCGCCCGACGTGGGACTCTGAGCCCGCGTCTCCAGGACCCCGCCCTGGGCTGAAGGCGGAGCTCGACCGCCGGGCCGCCCGGCCGTTACCGCAAGTTCGCCGTTTTTTTTTTTTTTTTAAGGTTTTTTTTTTTCTTTCTTTCTTTCTTTCTTTCTTTCTTTCTTTCTTTCTTTTCTTTCTTTCTTTCTTTTCTTTCTTTTCTTTCTTTCTTTCTTCCTTCCTTCTTTCCTTCCTTCTTTCTTTTCTTTCTTTCTTTCCTTCTCTTCCTTCTTTCTCTTTCTTTCTTTCCTTCTTTCTTTCTCTCGGATACAGAGAGGCAGAGACACAGGCCGTGGGAGAAGTAGCCTCCTCGCAGGGAGCCCGATGTGGGGCTCCAGCCGAATCCTGGGATCACGACCGGAGCCCAAGGCAGATGCTCAACCGCTGAGCCACCCGGGCGTTCCAGGGCTTTTTTGTGTCGTTGCAGGCTTGTATCCCCACCACCTCCAACAGCATCATCATGGCACGGAGCATGTGTTGAGTAGATGCTTGTTGGGTAGGTGCTGGTGAATTTCAGGAAACTTTCCAATGCAGCACCAGTAATAGACATCCACCCCCCAGTGACGGTGCTCTCCATGGGTTACAGAGTGATGTGGTGACAAGCACTAAAGATTGATTCTGTGAAAGTAGGAAAGGTTGGGGCCATTCTGATTACTTCAGCTGCAGCAGCCGAAAGATCACAGTCCCACACCCCCTCTGAGCCCGGGCCTTGCCTCTGTGAAATGAGACTCAGTCCCGGACTCTGACCTCATAATGTCAAGGGCTCTGAAATAGAGTAGTGTAGTGTTAATGTCATTCTTTTAAAATATGCATTTTCAAATATTTTTTTCAAATCATAATTCATTAGAAACACACTTAGGGGGCAGTTTGGTGCTACCTTCCAAAGCTCTAAATGCACACACTCATTGAACCAGCAAGTCCAGAGAGCTAGAATGTTGATTTTTCACTATATTCACACATGAATGCAAAGACAGACATACAAAGAGGTGCAATGAAACTTTGTTTATAGTAGAGAAAGAATAAAAACACTACATGTGGGGCACCTGAGTGGTTCAGGGGTTGAGCATCTGCCTTCAGCTTAGGTCATGATCCTGAGGTCCTGGGATTGAGCCCCACATCAGCCTCCCTGCAGGGAGCCTGCTTCTTCCCCTGCCTATGTCTCTGCATCTCTCTCTGCATCTCTCATGAATGAATGAATGAATGAATGAATGAGTAAAATCTTTTAGAAAACCACTACATGTCCTCAAGTAGGGGAGGAGTTGAGTAAACTGAGGCACATCCACACAGTGGACTAGCACATGGCTGTCAGGAAGACCGCGGTAACCCAGAAGTCCTGATGTGGGCACATCACCATCGCATTCATTCACTTAACCAACCAATATGTGTTGAGCAGTTGAGCACCTGCTATGTTGCAAGTGTTGTTCTAGGCACTAGGGACATAGAATAGCAAACTCCCTGCCCTCAGAAGCTTACGTTATAATATAAAACCACACATGTGCAAGTAAGCATGCAAACACACGTAATAATGAAATACAGCAGTGTTCTAAGGAAAGCAAAGCAGGCCAGGGAGAGTGTGGGAGCACTGCCCTCTATATGGCCAGGAGAGGCCTGCTGAGGAGCAACATCTGAGCGGACACCTCGGCAGGTGAGGGAAGGTCTGGGGCAGGTGGGACCAGTGCCTCTTGGATAGAGGAAACAGCCAATGCAAAGGCCCCAAGCACAGATGGCTTTGCTCCATTCAGGGAAGATCACAGGAGGCCAGAGGAGCCCAACTGGAGCAAGGAGGAGGAGGGCGAAGCCAAGGGAAGTGGGGTGAGCTGAGGTGAGGGGGCAACCACCCATCAGAGCAGACTCCTGACCACTCACCCGTCAGGCTGCAGCCTTGGGTCAGGCACACTGATGCATGTTGCTGGGATATCAGCTCCAGAGGGGTGGGGGCCTCCTCCACGTGCAGGGCCTTGCTGTTTTCCAGCATCACTCTGGGGCTGTGGGGAGGACAGATCAGGAGGGGGCAAGCACAAGAGCAGGAGCTCCAGAGGAGGCCAACATAATGGCCTGGAGAGGACAGCAGCTTGGATCAAGGAGGTCATGACCAAGGTGGGTGGGACTCTGACTACATTCTGAAGAGAGAACCAGCAGAATATGCTTTTGGATCAGATTTGGGGAATGAAAGATCTTGTGTGACTCTGGTTTTTGTCCTGAGAAACTGGGGGGAGAGGCTGAGGGAGAAACAAGATTTGGAGAGTGGGAAAGGTAGAATTCAAGTTTCTTCTGGATGCATCAGACTTGAGATGCCTGCTGGGTGTCCGTGTGGGTGGGGCCGCAGAGGGCAGGCAGGCAGCTCCATAAGTGGACTTCATGGGAAGAAAGGCCAGGGAAACAGCTGGGCAGCAGTGTTGCCAGCCAAGCCCCCGTACTCTGCATTCTCTTGCCATGAGAGATTTGTAATGAAGTCCCTCCCCTCGGCCCCTTCCTTCCTACTCAAGTCCCTTCCCTGGGCAGGCCTGAGTAACGCAGCCTCGGTAGTCCTTATTAGCACCAGAAGTAAGGCTTGCCTGCGCCCAAGAGCCCTCCCATGGCAAACTCCAGACCCTAAAGTCCAAGGCCCTGGGGCTCTGGCGGTATCTGGCAAGCAACCCAAGGTCTGGTGGCCGCAGGGTGGCTCTCCTGAGCTGGCAGCACAGCGCCCTGGCCTCCAGCCGGCAGGCCTGCTCTGGACATCTCTGCTGGCAGAAGCCTCGGGCAGCTCCTCCTGCCTGCCAGGGTGACTTCACCCTGACTTCCTACCTGCAGAGCGATGCGCTCATCTCTTACTCAGCCCTGAAGAGGGCGGGGCTCTCCTCACAGCAGGAAGAAGAGACGCTGAAGAAGGGGCACTCCGGGCCTCCCACCTTCGCCCCTCCCACCCCAAGGCCCCATGGGCTTCTCTTCCTCTTCACCTAGGTGGAGGCCAGACCTCAGAAGACAGGTAGGAGTGGGAGAACGATGGACTTTTCTAGAAACTTAGACTCCAACTCCAACTTTACCCCAGGACCCCGCATGTTAGGGACCAGAGTCTCAGTCTCCCCCTTTATATAGGACTGGGTGTGTTTATGGGCACCATTTACTTGGGCAGAAACGAAGTTATTTTAGGTTCCAGCTAGTTGCTCTCCTACCCAGTCTAGTCCACACTCTAAGAGTTCTTCAGTTTGCGAAACGAGGACTGTCACCCTCCAGGCGCCCCAATAGGCGGCCAGTGCCAGGCCTGTCTGAAGGCCTGAGCCAGTTTTCGGCTCCCATCGGTCCGAGGAGTCCTACAGAGAGGGGGATCCCAACGTAGCCCCCGGGCCATACCCGGTCCCTAGCGCGGCCGCGGACCCTGTAAGCCACGCGCCCGGCTCGCTCCACGAGTGCGCAGAGAGCGCTCAGGCTCCCCTTCCCCGGCCCGGGCTCTCCCCCTCCTCCGCCGCGGCCCCCGGAGAGGCCGCGCTCCCCCCGCGACCCCGCTCCCCCCGAGAGATGGCGGAGGATGCGCTCCGCGGGGGCCTGAGGGCGGGGCGCCCGGGCTCGCGGTCCGCCGGGGCGCGCCCCTACGCGCCGTTCCCTGCCCTCACCCGGCGGCCGGCAAGGACCGCGCGCAGCAACCGCGAGCCCGCGCGCAGGCTGAGGACGCTGCCGGGTTCGGGGGGGGGGGCAGGCCGCTCCCCGCCTCCGCACGTCGCTCCGCCCGCGCCCGCGCCCCCGCCCCGCCCCGCCCTCCCCGCCCCCCCCCCGCACCTCGCTCCGCCCGCGCCCCGCCCCGCACGTCCGCACCCCCGCCCCGCCCCGCCCCTGCCCGCCGCGCCTTAATCCCAGCCACCGAGCCCTCCCGCCACGGAGCCAGCGCGCACGGGCCATGCCCACGGGGACGCCAATGACCTGCGCCGCGGCGCTGCGGCTGCTGCTGCTGCTCCTGCTGCTGCCGCTGCTCGGCCAAGGTGAGTCCTGCGGGCGGCCGGGGGCGAACTGGGCGGCGGGCGGCGGGCGGGCGCTGGGAGGCGCCTTCCTCCGGGCGCGGGGGGCACCCGCCGGGCTGAGCGCGCAGCGAGGTGGGGCGGCGCTCCCGCACCCGAGGCCCCGCCGGGACGGGCCGGGCTCCGTGCCCAGGGCGTGAGCCGCACCCGCGCTGGGAGCCGAGCGGACGGACGCCGTGGCCGCTCCCCCAGCTGGGGAGCCTGAAAGCCCGCGACTCGGCGCGGCCAGCTCCGTGTCTGCACGCTGCTCCGCCCTGGCGTCGTTCCCGCTGCACGTCGGTGCCTTGCTCCTGCGGCTCGGATGCCCCGGCCTTCGGGGGTGCGGGGGAGGCCCGCTCTTGTAGAGGAGGTCGCTGTGCCCCGGGTGCGCTTTTGCCGCCCTAGTCTTTGAAAAACCCAAAAGCCCGTGGCGTCTGGGAGGCTGCCCGCGGGGCCCGCTCTGCCTGGCCCAGCGCAGCCCGCAGGCCCGAGTTCCAACAGCAGCTGCAGGGAATGATCTCAGTCTTTTGGTACCAATTGATACCTGATTTGATCCAGTATGTGATCTATCCTGGAGAATGTTCCATGTGGACTCGAGAAGGATGTGTATTCTGTTACTTTAGGATGGAATGTTGTAAATATATCTGTGAAGTCCATCTTTCTTTCTTTGTTGGTCTTCTGCTTAGATGATCTGTTCATTGTAGTGAGTGGAGTGTTAGAGTCCCTTACTATCTATTATTATTATTATTATTATTATTATTATTATTATCATTGTGTTTCTTTATTTTTGTTATTAACTGGCTTATATAATTGGCTACTTCCATGTTTGGGGCATAAATATTTGCAATTGTTAGATCTTATTGTTGGATAGACCCTTTAATTATGATATAGTGTCTTTCTTCATCTCTTATTATAGTCTGGTTTAAAATCTAATTTGGGGATATCCGGGTGGTTCAGTGGTTTAGCACCTGCCTTCGGCCCAGGGCATGATCCTGGAGACCCGGGATCGAGTCCCACGTCAGGCTCCCTGCATGGAGCCTGCTTCTCCCTCTGCCTGAGTCTCTCCCCCCCCACTGTGTTTCTCATGAATGAAAAAATAAAATCTTTTTTTTTTAAAAAGAACTTTCTTCCCTCATTTACTTATTTTTAAAGATTTTATTTATTCATGAGAGACACCGAGAGAGAGAGAGGCAGAGACACAGGCAGAGGGAGAAGCAGGCTCCATGCAGGGAGCCTGACATGGGACTCGATCCCGGGATTTCAGGATCACAACCTGGGTTGAAGGCGGCACTGAACTGCTGAGCCACCGGGCTGCCCCACCTTCATTTATTTAAAAGTAGGCAAATTCTCTTCAGCTTTTTATGCTCATCTCTGAGGTTTATTATTAGCTGGAAAGAAACCTTTCCGGAGAGCCAAAGCAGTTCCAATTAATAATGTAGATTCTTTTTTGTAACTGAAGTATTTTCTAAGAGTACCGGTTTTTTCAAGATGCGGTAGATAAATGGAATTTTTGTGATTTCTTTCAATTTGGTGTATACCATTCAATAAAGTAAAGACTATTGTTTTAATTCAGTATTTTTCTATTTTTTCTGACTTTTTAATGGAAATATTTTTTTAAAGATTTTATTTGTTTATTCATGAGAGACCCCCAGAGAGAAGCAGAGACATAGGCAGAGGGAGAAGCAGGCTCTATGCAGGGAGCCCAACGTGGGACTCGATCCCGGGACTCCAGGATCACGCCCTGGGCTGAGGGCAGGGGCTAAACCGCTGAGCCACCCAGCTGTCCCTTAGGTCAGGATTTAAAAAAAAGTTACCACCGTGCCTTTTTACTACAAGTAACGCTTTCTTTATATCTACTATCTAGTATATAATTTAAAATTTTTGGATTGTTTAAAAAAAAATGGAATTTATAGATGGTTTCTTTGAATCAGGACTTGAATGAACAAGGTCCAAATGCTCTGTTGAGTTTGTTTTTTAGCCTAAGTACATCTCCCTTCTTAGCCATACCCCTCCCCCCATCTGAAATCCCTACGTTCTGAGATTTCCTACATTCTGGGTTTGGCTAATTGTTTGCTTTTGGTATTATTTATTCCTTTACCCTCCATTTTTTCTACAAACAAGTAATTAGATGTAGAAGCTTGGTTAGTTGTTTTATTGTCAAGAATACTTCATAGGAGGTTCTGGGTGCTTCCTGTCGGTTCATATCAGGAAGTGCATGATGTGTGAATGACTGTCTCTTTTAGAGAGTTTTGTTAGTGGTCAGGTATACTCAGTCGTCTTTGTGTTTTAAGGTCCCCCATCCCCAGTCTTTTAAAAGGTTTATCATCTATTAATGGTTGTTGAGGTGATATTTAATCTGAGACTAGAAGGTCTCAGATGAGTCAGTCTTGCATGGAATTCACAGTGCTACAAATGAAGGAGCAGTATGTGCAAAGGCCCTGAAACAGGAAGTAAATGCTCTGAGAAACTAAAAGATCAGTTGGTGAGGTGCAGGGAACATGGAGAAGAACATGAGGGACTAGAGGAAAGACTGGCAAGAATAGGGCTAGATTCTGTGTTTAGAGCAGTAGCAAGCTTTAGAGCAGGGCCTGGCACTGTAGGATTAGGTGTTTGCTTTTTTTTTTAAAAGATTTTATATATTTATTCATGAAAGACACACACACACGCACACGCAGAGGCAGAGGCAGAGGCAGAGGCCGAAGAAGGACAGGCTCCATGCAGGGAGCCCAAGGACATGGGACTCAATCCTGGGTCTCCAGGATCACGCCCTGGACTGAAGGTGGCGCTAAACCGCTGAGCCACAGGGGCTGCCGATTTGTTTGCTTTTTTATTTTATTTTTTTAATCCTTTTAACTCTAGGGTGGAATTTTGTTTGAAGCAGTTTAGAGAGACCGGTTAAAAGTCTATTTCAGTGATGCGTGCTGGAAGTAACACCTTCTGGTTTGGGGAAATAGTCATGGAGGTGAAAAGTGGTGGTTTTGAAAGATTTAGAGATTAAAATTGGTAAGGTTCAATGATGTGATAATGGTAAGAGGGAGAGATAAGACTCAACTTTCTGGATTGATTGATTGATTGATTGATTGATTGATTTAGAGTGCAATGGGGCTGTGGGGGGAGGAGCAGAGAGAGCGAGAGAGAATCCCAAGTGAGTGAGAATCCCAATGGAGAAAGAATCCTTGGACTCCCTGCCCAGCAGGGAGCCTGACTTGGGTCTCCATCTTACAACCCTGGGATCATGACTGGAGCTGAAATTAAGAGTCAGTTGCTTAACGGACTGAGCCACACAGGTGCCCCTTAGCTTTCTGGTATGAGTTACCGAATGTGACTGCTCATTGGTAGCATAGAAAGAATAATAAGCTCTAGACTCTGGCAAGTTATTTGACTTCTTTTAGGCTCAGGTTCCTCTTTTAAGGAGCAAGTAATAGGCCTATCCCTGCTGTAATCAAAAGAGACTCCCAAGTGGGAAAGTGACAAGATCTTGCTTTGGATTCAGAGTTTGTCAACTGACCTCATTTCTCACATACGTTCTTGAACAGTGCTTTTGCTCCTGTTTTCTCTCCCATTCTTTCTACTCTTCTTTCATTTTAAAATCCTTCCACTCCTGTCTCTATTCCCTCTCATTCCTCCTCTGCTTTGCAATCAAAAGTAATGTGTCCTACTCTTAACTTTCATGGCCCTTAAAGCAGTGTCTTTTTAATGGCACAACACTTTCTACCAGGTGTTAGGCAAAGTAGGAAAACCTGTTGACGTTAAATTCTTCAGATCTGCCAAGCAGTCAGTTCCTGTTCCTGGTAAGATGCTGCACTCCCTCTCAAAATCATCCCTGCAAGAGTAAGAATAAGAGAATGCCCCCTATGTTCATTGCAGCATTATTTACAATAGCCAAATTACGGAAGCAGCCCAAGTGTCTATTGATAGATATATGGATAAAAAAGATTGGCATATAAGCACAGTATGTTGGAATGTTATTCAGCTATAAAAGAGAAGGGAAATCTTGCCATTTGCAACAGCGTGGATGGATCCAGAGCTTAATGGTAAGCAAAATAAGAGGAAAGACAAATGCCATATGATTTTACTCATGTGGTATTAATTTTTTTTTAATTTTTATTTACTTAGGATAGTCACAGAGAGAGAGAGAGAGAGAGAGAGAGAGAGAGAGAGAGAGAGAGAGAGGCAGAGACACAGGCAGAGGGAGAAGCAGGCTCCATGCACCGGGAGCCCGATGTGGGATTCGATCCCGGGTCTCCAGGATCGCACCCTGGGCCAAAGGCAGGGGCCAAACCGCTGCGCCACCCAAAGATCCCTACTCATGTGGTATTAAAGAAACAATATAAAAAGCAAAGGATAAAACGACAAACTAAGAAAACAGAGTGTTAAAGAGAACAGATTGATGGTTACCAGAGGAAAAGTGGGTGGGGGATGGGTGAAATATGTGATTGGCATTAAAGAGTACACTTACATGATGAGCATTAATACATTACTGATTAATGTAAAGAATTGTTGAATCATTATATTGTATACCTGAAACTAAAAGAACACTGTGTTAACTATATTGGAATTAAAATTGAAACTTAAAAAAGTTAGGGGGCCAAGAATAGCTGGTCACTTCTTAAAAAGAACAGGGAAGAGAAAACTTGCTTTGCTGGTTAGTAAGACTCATAAGATAGGAATGAAGACTTTTAATTTTTTATAATTTTTTTTATTTATTTATGATACAGAGAGAGAGAGAGAAGCAGAGACACAGTCAGAGGGAGAAGCAGGCTCCATGCACCAGGAGCCTGATGTGGGAATCGATCCCGGGTCTTCAGGATCACGCCCTCGGCCAAAGGCAGGCGCCAAACCGCTGCGCCACCCAGGGATCCCCGGAATGAAGACTTTTAAATTGAATAAACATAGAAAGATCAATGGGAATGTGAAGGGGGCGAGATCAGTGGAATAGAACAGGGAACTCATAAATACTCATGTATTTAAGGAAAATTTGATATACAACAGAGATGGCTGGCAATCAGGAAAGAGGCATGTTCAATAAATTGAGCTGGAAAAAAATGGCTCCCTATAGGGAAGAAGAGTAAAATAGATTTCTAAAAAGAAAAAAGTCTACTACAGAGGGATTAAGAATTTAAATGTCGGGCAGCCCCGTTTGCGCAGCGGTTTAGCGCTGCCAGCAGCCCAGGGTGTGATCCTGGAGTCCCGTGATCAAGTCCCATGTGGGGCTCCCTGCATGGAGCCTGCTTCTCCCTCTGCCTGTGTTTCTTTCTTTCTTTCTTTTTTTTTCCTGCCTGTGTTTCTGCCTCTCTCTGTGTCTCTCATGAATAAATAAATAAAATCTTAAAAAAAAAGAATTTAAATGTCATTTTAAAAATGTCATCCTTTTACCATGCACACTCACAAATTTTAGTATGTGAGGTGAATATGAGACCTTGAGGAATGAAAGATTGCTTAATTAAGAGAGGTCATTGGCTGAAAAAGAGATGATAAATATAAATTTGATTTTATTAAAATTAAGTTTTCATAAAAGTATCTTCTAGGAAATGGAAAAAATGTTACAAGTTAGAAGACAATATTTGCAGGACACCCAATTTACATAGAGGTAATATTAAAAAAATATAAAAAACTATTATGAATTAATGAATATAACAAAATCCATTAGAAAAATGTCCAGAAGACATGAGCTGGTATTTCATAGAAGAGGAAACACAAGGCTGATAAGCATATGAAGAGATTTAGCATCATTGTCATTAGTGAACAGAGAAAAAGTCCATTCCTATTGGCAAAAATTAAAAAGTATTAGAGTAAATAAATTCATAGAATATTTTATACATTCCTGATGGGACTGTGGATTGGTACAAACACTTTGAAAATAGTTTGGTGTCAGTTCCTAAAGTTGAGTATTCATACATGCCATGATCTAGCAATTTCTCTTGTAGATATACTCGAAACACTTTTTTTTGCACATGTACAAGAATATTATTAGTAGCATTGTTCATAATAGTGAAAACTAGAAACAACCCAAATGTTCATCACACTGGAATATTCTATAGCAGTCAAAATAAATGAAAAATAAAGTATGAATCTTAAAAACATGCTAAGTGAAATAGGCCAGACACAAAAAGGCAAATAGTGTGATTTCACTTAGATGAGGTGTCTAGAATTGGCATATTCTTAAAGGTAGAAAGGATTGTGGTTATCGCGGCCTGGGGAGAGGAGGTCATCATGAGAGTTTGCTGTTTAATGGGTGCAGAATTTCAATTTAGTTGACTAAAAAGTTGTGGAGATGGATAGTGTTGATGGTGTACAGTACTCAGTGCTTAATGTCACTGAATTGTACATTTAGAAATGGTAGATTTTACGTTATATTTAGTTTACAATAAATTTTAACTAACGTGACACAAGTAGGAATTTTAGTGAAATAAAAATCTAAAATTACTCTACCTGCTTTTTTTTTTCTTAAGTTAAAAGCGACTGAACTAAAAATATTTACTCCTTAGCATTCCATTTTGATGCAGTAAACTGCATAAAGAGGAAGGGAAGAAAATCAAAACAGGATTCAGGATGATTGTTGGGGAGACATAGGGGTATTACAGTTAAATATAGGTTGTTGTCAAGCGTACTGCTTTGTGGATACTTATTGCATTAGGAAGAATCGAGGAAACATGGGCCATGTGTGGGTAAACAAAGTATGTTGAAGGAAAGGATTATGAGTAATTCTGTACATTGAGGTCTAATGGGCAAAAAATATTACTAAGTGGAGATTTCAGAACTCTTGAGTTTGAAATCTTGACTCTAGCAGTTCACAGAATTCTATTATCTTGGGCAGATAACATCTCTCCTTCTCTTGCCTTAGATGTAAAAGAAAGCTGATGACATTACCAATGTCATCGGTTTATTTAAGTGTTAAATGGGTTAATCTCTGTGCCTGTACAGAGTAAGCTCTATGAGAGTCTGTGCCATCTGTTTTGGTTATCTAATGCTATGTAGTAAACCACCTCAACAACTTAGTGACTTAAAACAGTGGCCATTTTACTTATTTCGTATGATTCTGTGGGCTGAGTTGGATGGTTCTTGTCTGGCATGCAGCTGTCGTCAGGTGTCAGCTGCTTTTGGAATGTCCTGTAATATGTGGTGCTTTGGAGGGAATGGCTGGAAGAAGGCTGGGCTCAACTGAACCTTTTCTCCACATGGCCCTTTTATGGGATCTCCAGTAGAGTAGTCAGATTTTAGGGGCCTCAAAAAGCACAAAAAATGGAACTGCCAGGCTTGGAATTGGCACATTATCACTTCCACTGTATTCTACTAATGAATGTTGCAGAGCCACTTGGAAGATGTGGTTCAATGGGGACCATTTTTGGAAACCATCCACACTGCTTCTTTTTATTTTTAAGATTTTATTTTTAAGTAAGTGTAGATCTAATGTGGGGCTTGAACTGACATCCCTGCTCCAAAGACTGAGCCAGCCAGGTACCCCTCCCCCCCAATCCACACTGTTAGTGATATTTATAGCTATCGTGTTTCTCTACAGTGTGTAATAATTGTCAATTTAGGCAGCAGGTATTTATTAACAAATAAATACAAATACTTACTGCTTATGTTTTACATGATAAATAAAATGTATAGTGTGTTGGTTGGTAACGAGGATAGTAAAGAAAACTAAGGCAGAGAAGGAGATAGGGAATACTGGGGGTTGGGAGTTGCAGTTTTAAAAACGAGTGGTCATGGATGGCCCCTTTGGTAAACTTGACTTTTGAACAGACAAAAGGGGGAGGTTAGGAGCTAGAAAGGCAAGGGGGGGAGCAAGAAGACCTTAAGTAGTGCAGTTGGGAGGTAGGTGGTTTGGATTCATGCAGTAATAATGGAAGTGGTGAGAAATGGTTAGAGTTTGGATATATTTTAAGATACAGCTTTAGAATTTATTAACTGGACGTGGAGTGTGAAAGAAAATGAAATCAAGGGTGGCTTCAAGGTCACTGACCTGTCTACTGGAAGGATGGAGTTGTCATTTGCTGAGATGGGGAAGACTGCAGGACTGGCAGGTTTGGGGAGATCAGGATTGGTGTTTTATGTATAAGGTTTGAAATGCTAATTAAAAGCTAGCTGCTTTAAAATTGTCAATTATGCTTATATCTTATTTGACTTCCCATTATGTAGCAAGGGAAGCAGGGGGGGGAGAGGAATTTCTATTTTGTTGGAGTTAGTAAGTACTCTCAGAAGATTGAGGAATTTTTTAGTTTTAGCCAGAGTATTTGTCAGTTTTTCCAGGCCCCTTTCACCGTTTCCCCGATGTGTTTATTTCATAAATCTCACTGATCATTTATTACCTTTTTTGTTAGAAAAAGGCCTGAAGATAAACTTAAGCTTATTTTAAAATTTGTTTTTCCTCTTACACCTTTTTTTTTTTAAGGATAGATGGTAGAATGTGATTCAATTCATGCTACATCCTTCCTTGATGCTATATGTCCACTTTGTTTTATTTATTTTTTATTTTTTAAAGATTTTATTTATTCATGATAGAGAGAGAGACAGAGAGAGGCAGAGACACACACAGGCAGAGGAAGAAGCAGGCTTCATGCAAAGAGTCCGATGCAGGACTTCATCTTGTGACCCTGGTATCACGACCTGAACTGAAGGCAGATTCTCAACCTCTGAGCCACCCAGGCATCCCTCCACTTTGTTTTAACCCATTTTGTAAATATTTAGTTGCTGTACTCTTTGGGGTGGGCAGGTATTAAAAGCCGCTTTAGTTGATACTGAGCATTTTGACTATCATTTTCTTGTGGTTCCTTGCCAAGACCTGTTTCAACATGTTGCAAAGGTTTTTCTTGATGTGCTCACAGAATCTTAACTTTATTACTTGGTGATTCCCCCAGCTCTTACACCTGTTGTCTTCCAGGGGGTGCTCTTGAGCGCTACCCAAGAGAGGAGGAGTTCCTGAAACTCGGATTTTCATTTGGTAGATAATGGTTGTAAATTAGACTCCCCCCTAAAACAATTAACTCATTATCATCACTGTGGAGGTTGGAGCCTGCCTGAACCTGTTTCTGCTTCAGGCTTCACCTGAGGGAAGCATGGATGGTTCTAACCCTTAATTAAGCCTTTGAGTTTTTTGTAGGATCTGAACTTAGAAAGGGATCAGAAGAGTATCAAGAACTTCATATGAATATATTACATTTGTGTAGGGCGCTCTGATACGTGTTATTTTTTCTTCTGCTGCTATTTTGTACATCTTGAGAGAATTTTCTGCTTTAGAAGAGATTTCATAATGCTTTTTTCCTTTCAGATTTATCCACAGACTGCAATTTCTTCCCTGCCAATATGACATCATTTGCCACCTCTGCCCAGTGTTCAACTTCTGACAGTGCTTGCAGGATCTCCCCAGAACAAACCAAGCAGGTAAATCATTTTTAGGCGTTCCTAGTATTCTGTATTCTGACTGTAGGATTTATGTAGAGCAAAAAGGATTATTTTTTAAAATGGCATATTAGGGAAACCAGGAAAAGGTGTCAGTGCTCAAAATTTGAATTGATTATTGATTAAAGATGTAGAGTTTACAGATTGCTCAAAATATGGGACATTTTGAAAACTATTGCATTTTAGGGTATAAGTGGCTAGTGGAGAATTTGGGGCCAAATTATATGTTTGTTTTCTCTCTCATTTCATTTTAACAAGCATGTTTTCTTTAAAAATTAATTTTGAATATAGCAAATGTATTCTCATTAAAAATTCAATTTTATAATGTGTTTATCATGTATTTATCATAGAGACTCCTTGACCATCTATGTCTTCCCTTCTTCCCCCAAAGTCCCTTCCTCCTAAGACAACACTGTGTCTTATTCCAGATCTTTTCCTCTAACATATAAAGATACATAATTTTGTTTTGTGTTTTCATAAACATTGCACAATATTTAATATTATATACCTTAGTATATGATAAAGGTGGAATTTAGATTTGTTGGGGGAAAATGTGGCTTATATAATAGATAGTTTTGATGTAATTGTCCATCTCTGGAAGGAAACAAATGAAGTCCTCAAACTTTGTATAAAAACAAATTCCAGATAGGTGAAAATTTAAATGTAAAAAGCGAAATAATATTAGAAGAAAACTTAGGGGATGCTTATGAAAAGAGGGGCCTTAAATAAGACAAAACCAAAGAGGCTGTAAGAGGAAGAGAGACAAGTTTGACCATAAGAATTTTAAAGATTGTGTGGCTAACGACAGACACAGTAAGAGTCAAGATAACGTCAAAGTTACTATCCCTGGTGTGTTTATGCCACATTTGGCTTATCTGCTCATCTGTCGGTACTACTTGGGTTGTTTCCATTGTTTGGCTAGTGTGAATAATGCTTCTGTGAACACTGGTGCACAAACACTTATTTGAGTCCTGCTTTCAGTTCTTTCGAGTATATAGCAAGGAGTCGAACTGCTGGGTCATTTGGTAATTCTGTCTTTAACTTTTTGGGGAACTGCCAAACTATTTTCCATAGCAGCTGAACCATTTTATCTTCCCACCAGCAGTGCACAAGGGTTCCAGTTTCTCCATATCCTTGCCAATACTTATTTTCCCCCCCTTTTTTTTCTTTTTATTATGGCCATCCTAGTAGGTGTGAATGTGCTGTCTTTTGGAAATGTGATTTTTCAGGAAGGTAACAGATAGTAGTCTGATTATCTGCCAGTATACTGTGTATTGGAAGATTGTATGTTATTAGATTATAAGTATCCAACAGGGTTTGTTAAAAAAAATTTAAGGAGGTTTTCTTGTTCCTTAGGGTTTCAGAAACCAATTTAGTTGAAATGTAAATAATGGGTTTATTTTATGTTTATATCAGGTACGACCAAAACTTCCACTTTTGAAGATTTTGCAGGCAGCAGGGGCACAAGGTGAAATATTCACTGTTAAAGAGGTAAGCCATTAAAGAGAATTCTCCATTTTAAGAACAGCTGAGAAGTAGAAGCTGATGAGAGAGAGAAAAAAAAAGAAGAAGCTAATGAATGTATGGTTCTGAAATCAGGCCTAAGAAAGAAAATTCTACTCCTGAGGTACTAAGAGGCAACTTTTGCTTTATTTTAAAGACCATTGAGGGCAGCCAGGGTGGCTCAGCAGTTTAGCGCCTGCCTTCAGCCCAGGGTGTGATCCTGGAGACCTGGGATCAAGTCCTGTATCAGGCTCCCTGCATGGAGCCTGCTTCTCCCTCTGCCCGTGTCTCTGCCTCTCTCTCTGTCTATCATGAATAAATAAATAAAATCTTAAAAAAAATTCACACATGTAAAAATGGAAAAAATGCCAATACCTGATTTCTGTTCCCTATTTTCCACTTGTAGTTGTATACTTAGGTACCTTTTGACCCCATGGGAAAAAAAATCTAAAGTTCAGAACTGCGAAGAAAAAAAAATTTTTTTAAGAATGAAATGTTTTCCATCAGAGTTGATTCTTAGGCACATTCTCTGTGTGTGACATGCTAGCTGTATGTCTTTTGGTGTAATCGTCGCATGTTTGGTGTTTGGTATGGATAGCACACCTCACTTGTTGTCTTAGCTGCACTCTAGAAGCATAGATTTCTTTAACGCCCACCAGAAAGGAAGTAGAGTTCCTCACTTGCCAATTTCATGCCAAGCACCAATAGCTGTAACCACTCTAGAAAGAGGACATAGATTTCTTTAAGTTTCTTGAGTCAATTGCTTTCAGCAGCAGTTTATGCTGCTTTGAAAGGGTAAGAGACCTTTGTGCCTCCCTCTCCCACTCAGGAGTTCATGGTGTGACATGGCTTAATAATGTCCATTTATTAACAGTCATTGGAGTAGAAGACCTTATTACTTTGAATACTTAGAGTGGATTTATTTCTTCTGAAAGTCTGACAGACAAGGCTGTCCCTATGTTTTAAATCTTTCTTCTTTTCCTTCCAGTAAAGGCAGTTTATGAGTGGTCTTCCCATGGTATAGAGACCTTATTTCTCCCTCCCAGATAGGAGCCTTGATTATCTGGGCAAAACTACACAGGTACCCATTTATAGATAACAGTGCTTAGAAGACCTATTACTTTGAATACTTAGAGTGGATTTCTAGTCTGACAGCTTTAAATCTTTCTTCTTTTCCTTCCAGTACCAATATAATGGGAACAGTATTCGGAAAAATCAGTATTCGTCTGTGCAGATAAATAATAATTCCTGACAAGTTGGGGCCTAAAGTTAAAGACAGCTGCTTTGATTTGCCTGTATTCTGTGGCAACAGAGTTTTTACTGTCATTAAGTGAACTTAAATATTAAGCAGTTTAAAAAAATCTGCATAGGGAAAACATTAGGAAAAAATAAAGAATTCAAACTTTTTTTTTAAGATTTTATTTATTTATTTGAAGAGAGACAGAGATAGTGACAGAGATAGCAAGAGAGAGCACCAGCAAGGTGGAGAGGGAGAAGCAAGCTTGATCCTAGGACCCCAGGATCATGATCTGAGCTGGAGGGAGATGCTTAACCAACTGAGCCACCCAAGCATCCCTAAAACTTACGAATCATGAACTTGTCTGAGTTTCTTCCATTTTTGTGAACTCTGTGGAAAAAATCCAGATATACTAAATTTTTATTTGATAAACACTGTTTTATGCAGTTATAGTGCTGATGGCTTATTAAACATTGTAGCTCATTTGTGAAAAAGAATGAAATGAATATGCATCAAAAGTGTCTTGTAGTTGTGTGTCCCTGGATTTGGAAAATATTTTTATGACCCACGCACATTTAAAGTTTATTACTTCTACTTTTAGAACAGACCTCTTTATTTGAACTGGTGAGATTTTTTAATGGGATAGTAGGTAAATGCAATACTTTTCTCACTGTCAGACCACTACGTTTCCATTCTAAAAAGTAAGAATGTCTTGATGTCTAGCATGGTAATAAGTGGATGAACCTAGTGATTGGGGACAACTGTCTTGTTGTAGGACTCCTTACACAAGCACTGACAGTCCCGCTCATATGTGTTTTGTCTTTCTTTAGCAAACTAACTTACCTATCTCTCATAATAATTTGGTGATTTTTGGAGCAGCTGGACAGACCTCTCATGCTGCTTTATTGCCATGCAGGTCATGCACTATCTAGGCCAGTATATAATGGTGAAGCAGCTTTATGATCAGCAGGAACAGCATATGGTGTATTGTGGTGGAGATCCTTTGGGAGAACTGCTAGGACGTCAGAGTTTCTCCGTGAAAGATCCAAGGTAAGAAGAGGGAGGGTTTGTTTATCTTTTTGGGTGCTTATAACCACTCAATCTTTATAGGATATTAATGGTTATTTATTCCTTTAGTCAGTCAATATTTAAGGGCCTACACATGTCAGGTAGCCTGTGATTCCCTAAGACCGTGTTAGTGAGCAATCCTCTCAGATTCTATGGAGCTTAAAGAACAGTGAGACTGTAGATGCTTTTCTCCATCTTCATGAGATTATCACACCAGCACATGGTAAAATTATACTGTGGATGTTACAGAAAAGAGGTACATGAAGCTGTGTAGGGGGTGGGATTTAGGATCTTAGGGGTTGAGATAAGGTTCCTTTAGGAAGTGATATTTGAGCTGAGAGCTTCAGGAAAAGTGAGGAGTGAGAGGTGCTGCAGGAGAGGGTTGGAGGAGAGCTTCTGGCAGAGTAAACATTGTGTGCAAAGGCCTGAGTAGGATGAGCTTGATGTGGCTGGGTTAGAATTTTGTGCAGCAGCTGTTCTAGAGAGGAAGAGTGAGCTGATGAGAGAGACGTAGCATTGCTGGTCGATGATGGGCTTCATAAGCTCTACTGTAGAGCTTCTCTGACCTGTTTGACTTTCTCCAGCTGCATAGAGTTACAGAGTTCTAGAGTCAAAAGGTAATTAGTAATGAAGCAATGTTTTCTTTCTCAGCTTTGTGATGACAGAGATAGCGAGAGAGAGCACCAGCAAGGTGCAAAGGGACAAGCAGGCTTGATCCTAGGACCCCAGGATTATGACCTGAGCTGGAGGGAGATGCTTAACCAACTGAGCCACCCAAGCGCCCCTAAAACTTATGAATCATGAACTTCCACCCTTTCCCCAATTAAAATTGTAAAACTTAATTCTTTGTAGGTAGGAAGGAAGGAAGGAATGGTCTCCAAAGGAAATCTTGTGTTACTGTTAGCTAATTAAATAAAATGTAAATTAATCAGTTTCTTTTTTTTAAAGATTTATTTATTTATTCATAGAGACAGAGAGAGAGAGGCAGAGACACAGGCAGAGGGAGAAGCAGGCATCATACAGAGAGCCTGACGTGGGACTCGATGCAGGGTCTCCAGGATCACGCCCTGGGCTGCAGGCGGCGCTAAACTGCTGCACCACCGGGGCTGCCCTAATCAGTTTCTTAATAGGGGCAAAGTAACACAAGTGCTTGGACATTATCATCTTGACATTTAAATAATTACTAACCTATTGTGGGGAAAACATTCTCTTCTCCATGTGTTATAGAGAAAGTTAGAAGATCACGTATCTGATAGACATGTAATATTTTAATGGAAAACCATGGGGTTATTAATTTTTTTGTCTCTGACAGCCCTCTCTATGATATGCTAAGAAGGAATCTTGTCACTTTAGCCACTGCTACTACAGGTATGTCACATCCTATTTCTTCAGTGTGTATCACAGCTTTGAGCTCAAAGGGGGCAAATGATGGGAAAACAAGGAGGATCAAGATGGAAATGAATTGCTATGTTGGCATGACTGGGAGGGATACTGTAGTACAGAATGTTATTAGTATGTTAATTCTTCATTGTGAGAAATTTCAAATAGACTGAAAATAGATTAGTATAATACACACCTCTTAGTAGTTGTTAACATTTTGCTACATTTGCTTCATCTGGATATACTTTCTTTTTCCTTAATTTTACTTCTTTTTTTCATCTAGACATACCTTTAAAATCTCTAACAGTTAAGGACCTTTTTCCTTTAAACGTAACTATAAACGTCATTCTTACATCCAACAAAATTAATAATAATAAGATGGATAACAACTTCATAATGCTATCCAATAGCCAGTGTATGTATAGTTACCCCCAATTATCTCAGAAGTATCTTTTTTGTTTGGCTTGTTGAAATCAAGAGCCAGACAAAGTCCACACGTTGCATTTGGTTGGTATGCCTCTAAGTATCTTTATAAAACAATCCTCCTTTTATTTTTATTTTATGTCATTTATTTGTTGAAGAAATGGATCATTTGTCCTGTAGAATTTCCCACATTCTAGTTGAGGTTGCAGATTTTGTCCTTGTGATGTTAACATGTTTCTCTGTTTCTTTTATTTTTGGCAAACTAGTGTAATGCTGAAATGTTTCAAGTATAGATTTTTTGCTGAGAAGGTGTCATAGGTGGTGCCTTGTACATCTGTTGCATCTCATCTGAGTCATATAAGGTCTGCTTGTCCCTTTTAGAAAGGTCCCTGAAGAACTTTCATCTAGCTAATGATTTTAGCTTTCTGTTATATGAATGCCGATTTGTCTAAAACCCTTTGACTAATTCCATATCTTTTAAATATTGTCCTTTGAGTTTAATTTATTAGGTATGTGAGGAAACGGGCTGCTTTGGGGTCTGAAGTATGGTGTATTAGAGATCAGTGGATCAACTGGATATAACTGAAACGTAACACTATCTCTTCATCATTTCCAAAGAATGAAACTTTTCCCTTCCATTCCTAAGTGAAGTGCTTTTGTGAGCTTCAAATTAGATTTTAGGTAACCTTATCCTTTGAAGAAAGCCCAAGTTTGTAATTCTTTTAGATTGGTTATCTTTCCAGTTTACTGAAACATATAATTGAAAAGAATCCATTCTTTTTTTTAATTTTATTTTATTTATTTATGATAGTCACAGAGAGAGAGGCAGAGACACAGGCAGAGGGAGAAGCAGGCTCCATGCCCCGGGAGCCCGACGTGGGATTCGATCCCGGGTCTCCAGGATCACGCCCTGGGCCAAAGGCAGGCGCCAAACCGCTGCGCCACCCAGGATCCCCGAATCCATTCTTAATAAAGGTTTATTTCACGTGAGAACAGAAAACTGTTTTCATTTGAAACGTGATTTTTAACTTATATTGAATTTTGGAGCCTGTTGACTTCATTGAGCCATTTGCTCACTTTACCCACTTCACCCAGCTGTAAATTTCTATTCAGATGGAAGGCCTTGCAAATAATATAGTATCTTTATTGAAATTCAGTCACTTGTGAAATAGTAGGGCTTCCCTGGGATACTCACTGCAGGCCCAAATACACAGAGGAGTGAAATTATTGATTTAAAATCAGTTTGGCAACATATATTAACACCCCATGCCCATTGAAGTGCCCTCCTTAGTGTTAGGGTCACCTAGTCACCTCATTGCCTCCATCCCTCTCCCCTTCTGCAACCCTTTGCTTCCCAGAAAACTAGGAGTCTTTGCTGGTCTCTGATTTTTCTCCACTCGATAAGATCCTTGCCCTTATGTTCCTTTTACTAGACTTTTAAATTTCTCTTTTTTTTTTTTTTATTTATTTAGTCACAGTCACACACAGAGAGAGAGAGAGGCAGAGACACAAGCACAGGGAGAAGCAGGCTCCATGCACTGGGAGCCCGACGTGGATCCGATCCTGGGTCTCCAGGATCTTACCTGGGCCAAAGGCAGGCGCCAAACCGCTGCGCCACCCAGGGATCCCCCTTTCACTTATTTCTTAAAAATATTTAATGCTTGAGAATATGCTGTCATCCTTTCATATTGGCCGTGCTAATAACTTCTATTTTATTTTATGTTGTTGATTTTTTGAGCCATTTTCTTTACTTTATTTTCAGAGAGCTGAGATTTCTATTCAGAGGAAGGCCTGTGAAATAATAGTAGAGGGAGATTCAGTCACTCCCCAAATAGGGAGCCCTGGGATGCTCAGAAGGGCCATCCTGAACTGAGATCATTCCCTGAGCCAAAGGTAGATGCTCAACCACTATAGCCAACAGTGTCCCTCGTTCCAAGTGCCCTATATACCTGCTGTGAAGTAGCACCTCATTGGATTTTGTATTTCCCCCTTGATCCCTTTATTAGAATTTGTTTTTTCATGATCCTTTCTCTGAATATTCTGGAGTGGATTTAATTCTTTCCCTTTCTTCTTTTCACTATTTCTTTAACATATGAATATATAATATATATATACATACACATATATATGCTAATATTCTCTATATATAAATTTTATTATTTTTAAAAGATTTTTTTATTTATTTATTGACACAGAGAGAGAGGCAGAGAGACATAGGCAGAGGGAGAAGCAGGCTCCATGCAGGGGAACCCGATGTGGGACTCGATCCCGGGTCTCTAGGATCACACCCCAGGCTGCAGGTGGCGCCAAACCACTGCGCCCCTGGGGCTGCCCTAACATGCCATAAGTGAACATTACTATAACATTATTTTTTTAAGCTATTTATTTGAGAGAGAGCGCACGCAAGAGGAGGGGAAGAGTCAAAGTGTGAAGCAGACTCCGTGCAGGGCTTGATCCTTGGACTCCTGGATCATGACTTGAGCTGAAGGCACATGCTTAGCTATAAGACTGAGCCTCCCAGGCACCGCTTGATAACATTTCAATTGAATTATCACAACCACCCCATGAGGAAGGTCTAGAGATGATGCAACTGAAGGGTTTTAAAGTATTGTTTTATTTGCGTTTTTGGTTTTTGCTTTTTTTAATAGAATGAGGGATTTGTCCAAGAGTGGTTGCCACTTACAATTGGTAGAACAGATATTTCTGACTGACCATTTCTTGCTCTTTTCATTGTGCCACACACTTGATATTATAACAGAAATTGCTCCAGTTAATTTTTCTTACCACAAATTTCTCTCTGAACTTTAAATCTTCAAAACATTTTATTCTGAAATTTGTCACTTTGAAATAATTTCAGTTACAAAATGTAGTAGACGTATTATAAGGAGTTCCAAATGGTACTTTACCCAGATTCCCCAAATGGTAACATCTTATATGACCCTAGTACAATGCTCAAAACCAGAAAGTTGCCACACAGTAATTTTGAAAATTGTCTGCTCTGACTTGAACTTGCATTGGTGCTTGTGGTTGGTCATCTCTGTTCTTAATAAATTGGGTTGCATGTATTTTATTTAAAAGGACAAATGAGAAAAAATGTTTTTTTCTTTTTTTTTTTAAGATTTTATTTATTTATTCATGAGAGATACACACACAGAGAGAGAGGCAGAGACATAGGCAGAGGGAGAATCAGGCTCTCTGCAGGGAGCCCGATGTGGGACTCGATCCTGGGACTCTAGGATCATGCCCTGGGCCAAAGGCAGGCACTAAACCACTGAGCCACCCAGGGATCCCCAAGAAAAATGTTTTCTATATCATCTATTGTACACCTTTGCAAGTGAGTTAAACCTTTATTTTGATTGTTGAGAAAATGCCATTGTTTAAAGTAAAGTGGTCTTTATGAATCATTTGTCCAGATCTCCATATGTATATGAACAAAATGAAATATATGACAAACTTTGTTGTTATTTTAAAGTTCCTTTGTACATTATAGTTTTCCCAGATAATTTCTTTTTGCTTCTTAATATTTTAATCTAAGGAAGGTAATAAGGCGTTAGAACTACAAATGACAGTAATCAAGTTGCTTTATTAAAGAAATGCTTAATCTGTGTTTTCTTGTTTATCTTTGAAGACCACTGTGGTCAGAAAATGCTTTCTCTTGAACTCCTCAGTATTCTCTGTTTACCTATAAAAATGCTCGTATAAGGGATCCCTGGGTGGCGCAGTGGTTTAAAGCTTGCCTTTGGCCCAGAGGCGCGATCCTGGAGACTCCGGGATCGAATCCCACGTCGGGCTCCCGGTGCATGGAGCCTGCTTCTCCCTCTGCTTGTGTCTCTGCCCTCTCTCTCTCTCTCTCTCTCTCTCTCTCTCTCTCTCTTGACTGTCATAAATAAAAAAATGCTCGTATAAAATCATGCCTTTATCATTACAGTTTTGAAATTGTTTTGTGCAGAACAACTGAATTATCAGACATGCAGTTGTAGGATCAGTATTCTTTTCTCTGGCAGTCTTTATTACACAAGGATGAGGTTTTCCTTAAATGTCTTATCTCTGGACTTGAATAGTAGCTAGTGAATCCAGCCCTTGGTAGACTTATTTGGGAACAAGTTTCAATTACATATAACCTCATATAATGAGCGGTCTAGATTATTAAATTTTCTACAGCTTACTGTTTTCCTGTAGTTGTTTTCATTTTCCATTTTGCTTGGAAAATTTCCAAGTCCTCGAAATACTATCAGACAATCTAAGAATTTCACTCAGGTTACTGTTTTCTTTGCTTTTCTTTGACTTTGGGGAAAACTTTATTTGCTTTTTTAAGCCCTCTTAGGAAATGTTTATAATAACTGAAATATAAAACTTGTTAATTACAAAATTACTCTATATTCAGGTAATGGGAATTTATTTTTTTTATTTATTTATGATAGTCACAGAGAGAGAGAGAGAGAGGAGAGAGGCAGAGACACAGGCAGAGGGAGAAGCAGGCTCCATGCACCGGGAGCCCGACACTTGATTCGATCCCAGGATCTCCAGGATCGCGCCCTGGGCCAAAGGCAGGCGCCAAACCGCTGCGCTCACCCAGGGATCCCCAGGTAATGGGAATTTAAATCAGGAAATCTTCATTGACACTGTAGAATGTAAGTTTACACGAGGTGCTATTGTGTTATGAAGCAAATGGGGAAAATTCTAGATTTTCAGATTTCATAAGCCTGTATAACTTTTAATAGTTGAAAATAAAAATTAAGGGCCAAACTTTTTTTTGCTGTTGTTTACAAGTTAGGTGGATTGCCTGTGGGAAGAAATGATAAAAAATATTCCATTATTTCTTGGTTGGAATCACTTTCATATTAAAATTTGAAATTTTGCTCTGAACATTTTTAGTTATTTTTCGTTTTCTTCCAGATTACATTTTGGTAATACATTTTGAGTATAGCCTGTCTTGGTCTTTACCATTTTTATCAGTTTTGATCTTTCCCTTTTGGATGAGAGCTTTGTCCACCCAACATGGAGAAGTACAGCTTTAGGGAGCAAACCTGGCTCCAGGGTTGTTTGCTGAGGTCCTTTTTATGTGGAAAGAATGGTTATTACCAGGGAAGGTTTTCCTTTTGTTTTACTTGCTATCCAGATGCTGCTCAGACTCTGGCTCTCGCACAGGATCACAGTATGGATATTCCAAGTGAAGACCAACTGAAGGTAAAATCACCACACGGTGACTTCTTTTGTTGTACAGAGTGGCCCCTTCTCTGTACCTATGGGTCTTGGACTCCCAAGACCTTTCTCTAAATGTGGTAAGAATTTACTAAGAAAGGTTCTTGGGAGTTCACAGACCAGGGACAGAGTGAAACTTCTCTGTTCTGCCCATAGCAGAGTTCCAGTCTCTGAATCTTTCTTTGGGATGTAGCACTTCTGATCTTCAGTTCCTCCAGTTGCACTTTCTTTGGGGTTTGTGTGTGCCTGTGTGTGTGATGGTATATGTGTATAGGCGTTTGAAGAAAACTGCTTTATTAGACTTTAACAGGCTTGTTGCAGTTAAGTTCATGTCAGACCATTCTGAAAGGTTTCCCAAACCAGACCTGGGAAAAATTTATGATCGTTTTGGTATGTGCTGAGGGTTTCACATGTTTTCTGAATTATGCCTAATTTTATTTTATGCCTAATTATGCCTAATCATGCCTAATTTTATAGTCTAGAGGTTTTATATTGATTGATAGCCTGTTTTTAACAGTATTTTGGCCTTTTGTGCAGAGACTTTTTCCCCCAGGTTTGGGATTCTCTTAGCTCTGCTCACAGTGGGTCGAGGAGAGGTGTTGCCTTTATCTGATGACTGTTGTGAACTCCAGAGATCTCTTTCTCTCGCGTAACCCATTGTGCCGCCCAGTGACTGGTGAGCCAGAATGGAACTGCTACATTCCCTGGTCTCAGTCATTTTTACTGCACTAATAGACGTCTTTCCCTTTTTTTTCAGCAAAGTGCAGAAGAAAGCTCCAGTTCCAGGAAAAGAATGGAAGAAGGCAATATTCCTACACTGCCTACCTCACAACATAAATGCAGAAATTCTAGAGAAGGTAAATTTTGGATTAAAGTTATACAGACTTCTTCTTTCTTTTTTTCCCCCTTCTTTTGTTGATGACATCTAGAAAGGGGATTTATTCACATTAAGTACTATCTATAATTGGGACCATTCTATAGATAGACCACTCAAAAAATAATAATGCACTTTCTTTGCATATGAAGTTGGAGGGAGCATATGTCATACTTACTCATTCTTTTCAGAATACTTTTTCTTAAGCTTAGTGACCATTGTTAACTTTGAAGAGATGGTAGTGCACTTTTAGCAACTTGTGTTTACTGAGATGGAGCAAGACTAAGATGGTTCACATACTAATAGAAGATTGCTGCAGATTTATCGGTTTGCCACCTGGTAAATCAGCTGCCTTGGCCTTTTCAATCTTGACATACTTGTATGTATTCAGTCTGGTTAGGATTTTTATTTTGGTTTGTTTGCTTGAGGCAAAGGCTAATTTGTGTAGAGTTTTGAAGTTTGCAAAGATGATATATACTTGGTATGTCTGAGCCAAGAATGAGACCTTAGAGACCTTAGAAGCCAAGTAGTTCCTCTGCCCTTGGATGGTAGTCCTCAGATCTTTAATATCCACCCTCGACATGCTATGGTCAGGTTAAGTGAGTTAACCAGTAGTTTAGTTTTTCCCAAGCTCTGCTTTAGAAGATACCTCCTAAACGTTTTCCTACAAAGGTCTATAAAATCATAAATTACTCAGAGGTATTAGATGGCATGATAGTTTGTAGTTTAGGTACCTGGCTCACACTTGGAGCAATGACGGGTTAGACTTCTAACAACATCCCAGAAAGTGATGCTGCTGAAATTGTTTGATATGTTTAAAATTGGATCCATTTATCATCCAACTGAATTTTGAACTACCTAGTTGCCTTGGAGCTTATTCCAGTCTGTATGGTATTAAATGTGTAAATTTTTCCTTAAATGCAGGTTCTTGCTTTTTGCTACTCAGAAGGCTATTTGAAATATAAGAATCACCAATTGAAGAGACTATTACGTAGTTTGTGCTGTACATTTTGAGAGTAAAGAGCTTAGTAGTTTGAGGAATGTGTGTAGGTAGAAAGGACAGGCTTTGTATACATGGAAGAGATGTTTCTGTTCCTTTTACAAGATGTTAGCTTGACTAGACGAGGATAACTTTAATATGGCATCATCTCAGGAATTTAGGTTTTGATAATTTTAGTAATGAGTAAGTAAAAAGCTGAACTGTCCCCTGAATTTAATGGGAGAGTTCACCATAATTTGTAAGTAGGTAAGGTCATCTTTTGTTCTGACAGGGACAGGGGCATTGCAGATGTTTTCAAGCACATGTACCTCAGCACATTAAAACACCTGTGGTTGCCATTGGCATGGCTGGTGCATTTGGAAGAGGCAGAGGAGAGGGAGAAAGTAGGAAAGGAGGGAAGCACAACAAAAAAAGATTGGATGATGGGATGTGTGGTAGCAACAAACTTATGTTTGTAACCACCTTGAATGTCATTTGGGTGTATAACACGAGATCTTTTAGTTGGAATATGTGAATATTATGTTTCGAGTTTGCAATATTTCTAGATTTTTAGATAACTCCAAAAGAGCCCATTGATCCTTCCAGAAAGGACATAGGTATGTATTTACTTAGACAACCTAGAGTTCAGTGTTGTGTAATGGTTGTTACCTATCCAAACATGAATTTGTGAGGAACATCCATAAATATGTGGTAGCAGTGAGACTGCCTTGACAACCTTGTGAGGGCCCATTTGGTCTGGACTGCCTTGCTTTTATCTCAGGTTGGGCATTCTGCCACCACCATCTGCAGTTCAGTGAATTAAGCTATTATCAGGCATCATGTACTAGAGCAAGTCTTTCTTTAGTTATTGCCATGGTACGAATGCTTAACATGGCAGTAAATGACCATTTTGAAATCCTCTTAGAACAATGTCATTGTTTGAATGCCTTCAGAGTTTAGATTTTTTTTGATAAGTAATGATACTAGAAGGAGATGATCATTTGCTAATGAACAAGGGGGATCCCTGGGTGGCGCAGCGGTTTGGCGCCTGCCTTTGGCCCGGGGCGCGATCCTGGAGACCCGGGATCGAATCCCACGTCGGGCTCCCGGTGCATGGAGCCTCCTTCTCCCTCTGCCTGTGTCTCTGCCTCTCTCTCTCTCTGTGTGTGTGACTATCATAAATTAAAAAAAATGATAATGCTGGCCTCATAGAACGAGTTTGGAAGTTCCCTTCCATTTCTATTTTTTGGAACGGCTTCAGAAGAAGAAGTGTTAATTCTTCCTGAAATGTTTGGTAGAATTCACCTGGGAAGCCATCCAGCCCTGGACTCTTGTTTGTTGGGAGATTTCTGATTACTGCTTCAATTTCTTTGTTGGTTATGGGCCTGTTCAGGTTTTCTGTTAATTCCTGTTTCAGTTTTGGTAGTTTATATGTCCCTAGGAATGCATCCATTTCTTCCAAATTGCCTAATCTGTTGGCATATAGTTGCTCATAATATGTTCTTAAGAACTGGTTTGTATTTCTTTGGTGTTGGTTGTGATCTCTTCTCTTTCATTCATGATTTTATTTATCTGGGTCCTTTCTCTTTAGTCTTGCCAGGGGTTTAATGAATCTTATTAATTGTTTCAAAGAACCAGCTCTTAGTTTCATTGATGTGTTCTACTGTTCTTTTGGTTTCTATTTCATTGATTTCTGCTCTAATCTTTATTATGTCTCTTCTCCTGCTAGGTTTAGGCTTTATTTGCTGTTCTTTCTCCAACTGCTTTAGGTATAAGGTTTGGTTGTGTACTTGAGACCTTTCTTGTTTCTTGAGGAAGATTTCTATTGCTATCTACTTCCCTCTCTAAGGATTGGCTTTGCTGCATCCCAAAGGTTTTGAACAGTTGTGGTTTTATTTTGTTTCCATGAATTTTTAAACAGTTTTATTTTTTCATTCTTTTTTTTTTTAATTTATTTATTTATAGTAGTCACAGAGAGAGAGAGAGAGAGATGCAGAGACACAGGCAGAGGGAGAAGCAGGCTCCATGCACCGGGAGCCCGATGTGGGATTTGATCCCGGGTCTCCAGGATCGCGCCCTGGGCCAAAGGCAGGCGCCACTGCGCCACCCAGGGATCCCCTGTTTTTCCATGAATTTTTAAAAATTCTTCTTAATCTCCTGGTTAACCTGCTCATTCTTTAGTAGGATGCTCTTTAGCCTCCATGTATTTGAACTCTTTCCAAATTTCCTCTGTGATTGAGTTTCAGTTTCTAAGCATTGTGGTCCAGAAATAGGCAGGGAATGATCTCAGTCTTTTGGTACCAATTGATACCTGATTTGATCCAGTATGTGATCTATCCTGGAGAATGTTCCATGTGGACTCGAGAAGGATGTGTATTCTGTTACTTTAGGATGGAATGTTGTAAATATATCTGTGAAGTCCATCTTTCTTTCTTTGTTGGTCTTCTGCTTAGATGATCTGTTCATTGTAGTGAGTGGAGTGTTAGAGTCCCTTACTATCTTTATTATTATTATTATTATTATTATTATTATTATTATTATCATTGTGTTTCTTTATTTTTGTTATTAACTGGCTTATATAATTGGCTACTTCCATGTTTGGGGCATAAATATTTGCAATTGTTAGATCTTATTGTTGGATAGACCCTTTAATTATGATATAGTGTCTTTCTTCATCTCTTATTATAGTCTGGTTTAAAATCTAATTTGGGGATATCCGGGTGGTTCAGTGGTTTAGCACCTGCCTTCGGCCCAGGGCATGATCCTGGAGACCCGGGATCGAGTCCCACGTCAGGCTCCCTGCATGGAGCCTGCTTCTCCCTCTGCCTGAGTCTCTCCCCCCCACTGTGTTTCTCATGAATGAAAAAATAAAATCTTTTTTTTTTTAAAGAGAACTTTCTTCCCTCATTTACTTATTTTTAAAGATTTTATTTATTCATGAGAGACACCGAGAGAGAGAGAGGCAGAGACACAGGCAGAGGGAGAAGCAGGCTCCATGCAGGGAGCCTGACATGGGACTCGATCCCGGGATTTCAGGATCACAACCTGGGTTGAAGGCGGCACTGAACTGCTGAGCCACCCGGGCTGCCCCACCTTCATTTATTTAAAAGTAGGCAAATTCTCTTCAGCTTTTTATGCTCATCTCTGAGGTTTATTATTAGCTGGAAAGAAACCTTTCCGGAGAGCCAAAGCAGTTCCAATTAATAATGTAGATTCTTTTTTGTAACTGAAGTATTTTCTAAGAGTACCGGTTTTTTCAAGATGCAGTAGATAAATGGAATTTTTGTGATTTCTTTCTATTTGGTGTATACCATTCAATAAAGTAAAGACTATTGTTTTAATTCAGTATTTTTTCTATTTTTTCTGACTTTTTAATGGAAATATTTTTTTAAAGATTTTATTTGTTTATTCATGAGAGACCCCAGAGAGAAGCAGAGACATAGGCAGAGGGAGAAGCAGGCTCTATGCAGGGAGCCCAACGTGGGACTCGATCCCGGGACTCCAGGATCACGCCCTGGGCTGAGGGCAGGGGCTAAACCGCTGAGCCACCCAGCTGTCCCTTAGGTCAGGATTTAAAAAAAAAGTTACCACCGTGCCTTTTGACTACAAGTAACGCTTTCTTTATATCTACTATCTAGTATATAATTTAAAATTTTTGGATTGTTTAAAGAAAAATGGAATTTATAGATGGTTTCTTTGAATCAGGACTTGAATGAACAAGGTCCAAATGCTCTGTTGAGTTTGTTTTTTAGCCTAAGTACATCTCCCTTCTTAGCCATACCCCTCCCCCCATCTGAAATCCCTACGTTCTGAGATTTCCTACATTCTGGGTTTGGCTAATTGTTTGCTTTTGGTATTATTTATTCCTTTACCCTCCATTTTTTCTACAAACAAGTAATTAGATGTAGAAGCTTGGTTAGTTGTTTTATTGTCAAGAATACTTCATAGGAGGTTCTGGGTGCTTCCTGTTGGTTCATATCAGGAAGTGCATGATGTGTGAATGACTGTCTCTTTTAGAGAGTTTTGTTAGTGGTCAGGTATACTCAGTCGTCTTTGTGTTTTAAGGTCCCCCATCCCCCAGTCTTTTAAAAGGTTTATCATCTATTAATGGTTGTTGAGGTGATATTTAATCTGAGACTAGAAGGTCTCAGATGAGTCAGTCTTGCATGGAATTCACAGTGCTACAAATGAAGGAGCAGTATGTGCAAAGGCCCTGAAACAGGAAGTAAATGCTCTGAGAAACTAAAAGATCAGTTGGTGAGGTGCAGGGAACATGGAGAAGAACATGAGGGACTAGAGGAAAGACTGGCAAGAATAGGGCTAGATTCTGTGTTTAGAGCAGTAGCAAGCTTTAGAGCAGGGCCTGGCACTGTAGGATTAGGTGTTTGCTTTTTTTTTTTTTTTAAAGATTTTATATATTTATTCATGAAAGACACACACACACACGCACAGAGGCAGAGGCAGAGGCAGAGGCAGAAGAGAGGACAGGCTCCATGCAGGAGCCCAAGGACATGGGACTCAATCCTGGGTCTCCAGGATCACGCCCTGGACTGAAGGTGGCGCTAAACCGCTGAGCCACAGGGGCTGCCGATTTGTTTGCTTTTTTATTTTATTTTTTTAATCCTTTTAACTCTAGGGTGGAATTTTGTTTGAAGCAGTTTAGAGAGACCGGTTAAAAGTCTATTTCAGTGATGCGTGCTGGAAGTAACACCTTCTGGTTTGGGGAAATAGTCATGGAGGTGAAAAGTGGTGGTTTTGAAAGATTTAGAGATTAAAATTGGTAAGGTTCAATGATGTGATAATGGTAAGAGGGAGAGATAAGACTCAACTTTCTGGATTGATTGATTTATTTATTTATTTATTTATTTAGAGTGCAATGGGGCTGTGGGGGAGGAGCAGAGAGAGCGAGAGAGAATCCCAAGTGAGTGAGAATCCCAATGGAGAAAGAATCCTTGACTCCCTGCCCAGCAGGGAGCCTGACTTGGGTCTCCATCTTACAACCCTGGGATCATGACTGGAGCTGAAATTAAGAGTCAGTTGCTTAACGGACTGAGCCACACAGGTGCCCCTTAGCTTTCTGGTATGAGTTACCGAATGTGACTGCTCATTGGTAGCATAGAAAGAATAATAAGCTCTAGACTCTGGCAAGTTATTTGACTTCTTTTAGGCTCAGGTTCCTCTTTTAAGGAGCAAGTAACAGGCCTAACCCTGCTGTAATCAAAAGAGACTCCCAAGTGGGAAAGTGACAAGATCTTGCTTTGGATTCAGAGTTTGTCAACTGACCTCATTTCTCACATACGTTCTTGAACAGTGCTTTTGCTCCTGTTTTCTCTCCCATTCTTTCTACTCTTCTTTCATTTTAAAATCCTTCCACTCCTGTCTCTATTCCCTCTCATTCCTCCTCTGCTTTGCAATCAAAAGTAATGTGTCCTACTCTTAACTTTCATGGCCCTTAAAGCAGTGTCTTTTTAATGGCACAACACTTTCTACCAGGTGTTAGGGCAAAGTAGGAAAACCTGTTGACGTTAAATTCTTCAGATCTGCCAAGCAGTCAGTTCCTGTTCCTGGTAAGATGCTGCACTCCCTCTCAAAATCATCCCTGCAAGAGTAAGAATAAGGGAATGCTGTGAGAAAGAGATGGGTGACATGGGCTGTTTTGAACTTGGGCATGTGTGCATGGGGAGGCAGTGTTTGGTCTGGGACAGGAGTCAGTCAGTCATGGCTGTAGGAGACTAAAACCATCAGGGAGGGAACTGTTGGAATACTGGTCTAGTTTCTCCCCTGCTTCATTACCTTAGAATTAACCTTTTTGAATCCTTGTGACCCAGAGTCCTACTCCATCTCTCCTCAAGAGTGAATCATGGCATTACAGAAGCGTATACTTGTGAGAAGCTGACAAAAACAATAGGTGATGACTGACTTTAGTCACTTCTCTCTTACATTCTAAATCCTTAGGTCTCCCTAAATCCTATCATGGTGCTGCTTCTCCTTGGGGAACAAAGGATGAATCTTTGATCTGGGTAATGATTGTGTGGGGTGGAGAGTGATTGTGCTTTTCTGGTGCTTGGGGCTTTCTGCTTTTGTACTTGTTCTTTCTTTCTTTATTTATTTTCTTTAAGATTTTATTTTTGAGTAATTTCCATACTTACTGTGGGGCTTCAATTTATAATCCTGAGATTGAGTCACACACTGTTCTGGCTGAGCCAGCCAGGTGCCCCTAGTACTTATTTTCTACCTTACTCCACCTTACTGTAGTTAATATGGGCTGGAATCTGGTCTTGCCCCATATTCTTTGCCTGTCAAGTATCTGCTATCCTCTAGGAAAAATAGCAAAGAAGCTGAAGAGCACAGGTATTTTAAGAGAAGAAGAATAATGTGTACAGTATTGGAAGAGAACTAATAGGACAGATGGATCTAGAGTTTAAAGTTAGACTGATAATTATCGTAAAAGAAACAGAACATCTTAACAACTTGAAATAAGAATAAGCTGTGACTGAGAGAACCGAGCTGAAATCTTAGGGTTGAAAAATGCAATGATTGAAATACAGTATTTCCACTGAGGCCAAGCCTCAGTATGGATACAATTGAAGAATGGATTAGAACTCCAGATTGAGAAAATCTAGAATTAAAAAAAAGAAAAGGATAAAAAGGAAAAGCTGAAAGGTAAGGAAAATAGATGGGAAGTACTCACATCTAAATAATAGGAATCTTTTTGTTAAATTTCATTTTTTAATTTTTAACTCTATTTTTTAAAGATTTCATTTTTAAGTAATCTCTACACCCAACATGGGGCTCAGACTTGCAACTCCCAAGATCAGATCGTGTGCTCCACTGACTGAGTCAGCCCAGCACCTCTAAATAATAGGAATCTCAAAAATGAAAAAGGAGGGTCACCTGACTGGCTCAGTTGTTGGAGCATGCGACTCATGATCTCTTGATTATGAGTTCAAGCCCCACATTGGTTGTGGATCCTAGATTTTAAAAATATTAAAAAATAGGGATCCCTGGGTGGCACAGCGGTTTGGCGCCTGCCTTTGGCCCAGGGCGCGATCCTGGAGACCCGGGATCGAATCCCACATCGGGCTCCCGGTGCATGGAGCCTGCTTCTCCCTCTGCCTGTGTCTCTGCCTCTCTCTCTCTCTCTCTCTCTCTCTCTCTCTCTCTCTGTGACTATCATAAACAAATAAAAAAAATTAAAAAAAAATTTAAAAATATTAAAAAATATATATTTAATAAATATTTTATTTCAGTAAAGGAGAACATGCTTGAAGAAATAAAGTGAAAAACAGTTCTCTTTTAGAGCTAAAAAAAAAAGAGGGGGGTCCCTGGGTGGCTGGATTGGTTAAACATCTGAGCCTTGATTTCAGGTTATGATCTCAAAGTTGTAAGATGGAGCCCCTGCTGGACAGGGAGTCAGCTTGAGATTCTCTCTCTCCGTTGGCCCCTCCCCATGTGCTTTTGTGCATTTTCTCTCTATAATAAATCTTAAAGAAAAAAAAAGAATAAGAAAAATAAATGTCCTCAGGGAGTTCCTTGAAAGACTAAAGATGAGAGATCAGGGAAAATTTGCTTCCAGGATCATTATACTGAAATTTAAGAGTAACAAAGCAAAACAAGCCTCTCTCAGAGAGAGAACAGATTACTACAAGAAATAAAAATTGACGCCAGAGTTTTGAACAGCATCATTAAATGCAAGAAAACAAGTGTTTACAGAATTTTGAAGGGAAACTTAGAATTTTATACCCAACTGCATTCATTTAAGATGATAAAAATATTCTCAGGTGTATGAAGTCTTGGAAGCCCTGCCATACAGAGACCCATATTGAACCCAGTTCTGGATGAAGTACTAAGAGATTCAAATCTAGAAAATGTTACAAGAGATCTAGGAAGTAAGGGGGATCATAATTCCTTGATATTTATTGTGAAGGCTGAGACAAAAAAAAAGAAAAATATATCTAAGAATTTAAAGTCCAGATGTCATGCTAAGTTCTTATTAGCAAGGAGACAGAATTTTTCAGAAAGGTAATAACATATTAAGCATAGGAAGAGTAGAACAAACAAGAATGCTAAATCAAGATGGTAAAAATGATCCATATGTATTAATTAGAGTGGACTAAATTTACTAGTTAGAGGTAAAAACTGACAAATTGGATGAAAAAATCCA